>NW_024737633.1:0-2500 GCF_018991925.1 Homarus americanus
TAGGTTAATTCTCTAGGTCTTCCAGTTTCTTACGTTGTGTTGTATTATTCTTAAAGTTCTTACTGTTTGTCTATTGTCCATTATTTCTTATACTTGGATTGTGGCAGTCAGTTGGAGTGGAGACCTATCATCCTGTTTCCCGCTTCTGACTCTTCTATACTCTGACGGGTCTACTATTTTAAAGTCTTTGGCCGTAATCTTTAGTTTGTCCGTAGTAATTAGTGACCAGACATAATCTTCACTTAGGGATTTTTCTTGATATGTCCACTTGTATATCCCTCCTTCACAGTTTTTACTATTGTCCCTCCTGTTGGTCTCGATGTTGGGATTCCATGTTTTGTTGTAGTGATAACTTTTAATCCAATTTCTTCAGCAGATTCAGGTTGTATATTGTGATCAGTTTCCATCTTATCTTCTCTCCTCCTACTCCTTTGTCTGTCCTTTTGTTATTTCTATCTTCTCTTTGTCACTTCTAGTCATTTGTCTGGGATCTCTATCAGTCGCTTGTGTTCCTTGTGTATCAGCTGTTGCTCCTTGCTCAAACCTTTGTTCGTCTTGATGTAGTCTTTCTCTCAGTTCGCTTGCATATGTTGTCTGAAATAGTTTTTCGGATTGTGGATTCTCTGGAAATATCATCTCTGGTAGGTTATTCAGTTTAAACATTTTCCTTAATTCCTCATTGTATGATCCGGGTGCAATGATATTGTGCAAATATTAGCTGGATCATACTAATCATTACCTTATCATGTATTGGCTCACTTAGGTTTAATACTGTAGTTCTGGTCTATGAGCCTCTTGGACCGCTCTCTTTGCTATTTCGACGTATGTTGTATCCTTCTTGTCTTGTTCCTTTTTCCTTGTTTCTTGTTCCTTGTACTTTATCATGTGTTTTTTTTTATTGGGCATGCCATTGCTAACGTCCTATGTCCTATGTATACATTCCCGTTTCTCTTACAGTTGAGACAGCCAACATGTGTATTCTTACATTCAGTGTAGGTATGGTCGTCGCCTGCACAATCTGAGCAGTACTTTTTTCTTTTTCCGGACAGTCTCTCGTTGTGTGTTCTTCATATTTGTAGCAGGAGAAGCAAGTTTGCAGACTGATGAATGTCTCCTTCTTTATTTGATGTGGTGTGACTGACATGTTGAATATTAGAAAGCCCTGTTGTAAAACTTTCTCAGCCATTGACACTTCTTCAAACATGAGTATAGTCCTTTATCTTAATGACTTCTTCAATCTTCATCCACCTATTTTGGCGTTCAGTTCTTCTTTCAGGTCTTCCTCCCGATCTCTTGATCGACTTGACGAACAAAAACTGATCTTTTTGCTTTTTGTTCTGGTGGCATGACAACAATAAGGCCTTCATTGTAAAATATATCTCTTGCTTCTTTTGAAAAAGTTATCTGGATAAAAGTCATCTTCCACAGATTGCTAAAACCTTCGTGGTGCTGCTGAATATTCTAGTTAGTGGGACTTGCAGTTTGTTGTAAGTGATTTCTGCCATTCCCCTTCAATAGAGTGTCCCTTATCTCTATGTTTTATTCTAATGCTAGTTGTCATCTTCTTGATTACATCTAATCCTACCTATAACTTTTAGGGCTCCTGCACAGAGCAGTGACCCCACCCCCCCTCTTGGACGGGCGTCGTCTGCGCAGGTTACCTGTGACTATAGTAATATCTAAAAAGTTGCCACCTACAGGCGGCCCCCGGACAAGGGGTGCCCTGCACCTATCACGGGGTTCCTTGCCGGATCGACAAGTCCGCCCCGTTCAAAGAACGGAGTGCATGAGGGGGATGAAAAAAAGGAAAGAAGAGGACTTAGAGAGTAGAAACAGCCTACCTACCACGCCACGTTCGGTCAGCCAATCAGAGCACCGCAGTAAACGTGCATGTATCACGCCACCGTGGGGCACCACTGATTGGCCAATCCAGGACGTAGACGCACGGGTAGTAGTCAAAATTTGGGTAGGCCAAATATTTGTTTTTTCCAAAGTTGGAATTTCCCGTACAATCTGTGATGGTAATTACACAATCACTATATTGATAAGTACAATCACTAGGATTGAGTGTCTTATCACAACAAAGTTGCAGACTCAAACATGCAGCAAAAGAATCAGGTCTTCGCGGCTCCGTGTCTATTTTTTACTTAGGCTAGCATACCTAAGTTAAAAGCAAACTCCCTTGCCAATACAAAGAAGAAGAGGATTTCTTATAGTCTAATAAACAATTCATCATGACCAAATACAGTATCTAACACAGGGGGTCCGGGGCGCAGCCTCCATAACAACCATTTGATTGCATTATCTCTGAGAATAGTTAGCAATTATCCATTTAGTTGCATTATCCCAGGTTAGAGGGGGTTGTGTGTGGTTCCATATCCACCAGATTTATTTAAAAACTCTACCGTCAGGCTAAACAGTTTAGGCTAGATAGTGGTGGCTATGGATTATTTCTTTGTCTCTTATTGACTTGAATTTGGCTAACTCTATAAAATTGAGG
>NW_024737633.1:7500-16407 GCF_018991925.1 Homarus americanus
CGCTTTACCGGATGAAATTCACCCTGCGAGTTCCAGCTATCCTGAGGGAAACTTCGGAGGGAACCAGCTACTAGATGATTCGATTAGTCTTTCGCCCCTATACCCAGCTCCGACGATCGATTTGCACGTCAGAATCGCTACGGACCTCCACCAGAGTTTCCTCTGGCTTCATCCTGGCCAGGCATAGTTCACCATCTTTCGGGTCCCAACATATATGCTCATGGTACTTGCCGACTGCCCGCGAGCCTGCCCCAGTGCGCCTCCGCCGTTTACCGACGGCCCGCTTCCGGGGACGGACAGCACCGCGGCGTCTTGGCAAGTCCCGGGCCTGCGCCCCCCCACCGCGGGGGGTCGCTTTCGACCATCGCCCGGCTGACCTCCACCACACGCAACGATCAGAGCCGGAAATGTCACGCTTGGCCGCTTGGCGTGGGGCGGCCGCCGAGCAGCCGAACGTCAAGGATCGGCCCAAGGCGCGCAGGCTGTTACCCAGCTGCCCGGGCGCCCGTCCTTTCATTTCGCCTTTGGGTTTTAGTAGGCTATTGACTTTTTATGTTAGACTCCTTGGTCCGTGGTGTTTCAAGACGGGTCCGGGTGGATCACCGACCTTTGCACACAGCGAGAAACAAAACCGCCGCCCGAAGCAGCTGACGCCCAAGCTCTTCTCGGCGACCGTCGCCCAGGCAGCCAGGACACCGGTGGTTTACGTCGCGGGTCTCCCCCAGGCCCGAGCTGAGAGAAAGTCGGCGTGAGTACCAGTCGACCGGGCCTTCGACGTCCCCGGCAGCAGGTCGCGGTGACCTACGGCGAAATACGCCCGACGCGCGCGTGGTCAGGCGCGCTGACATTTTTTGGAGTCGCTCAATTACAGCACCCACCCAGCCGACAGCCGACGAGCTGAATCCCTCGATTCCAGGCCTTCGAGTTTCCACCCACGTTTACAGCTGCCGCGGTTTCACGTGCTCTTGAACTCTCTCTTCAAGTTCTTTTCCAACTTTCCCTCACGGTACTTGTTGCTTTATCGGTCGTGGTCTGTTAGCCTTAGATGGAGTTTACCACCTGCTTTGGGCTGCACTTTCCAAGCAACCCGACTCTACAGAGGCCCTTTCCGACCGTCCCATCTGTACCCTCACCGGGCACCGCCACTCTGGGCCTGTCACCCTCCATGGGCAGTGGCCGCTTTCAAGCTTGACTTAGACGGTATGGGGCGGCGTGCTGGACCCTCTGAAACGCAACACCCCTCGTGCCCGAAGACATCGAGGTTATGCGCTGGGCTTTTCCCGGTTCAGTCGCCCTTACTAAGGGAATCCCTGTTGGTTTCTTTTCCTCCGCTTATTAATATGCTTAAATTTGGCGGGTAGCTCTCTCCTACTACGAGGTCGATCGTGGTCTCATCATCCTTAGGGGGAACAAGTTCCCCAACCACGAAGCGGAAGACGCTCTGCCACCGACTTTCTTCACCACCGACATTACCAGGCAGGAAGGTTTGAGGGGCTTGTCGCGGGGGTACCAGCGGCCATGGCGCCGGCACTCCCACCCCTGACTCCGTTCCTTCTCATTGAGTGGTAAATAGCCAATAGGAAAAGTGTTTCAGCAGAACATCTCTCGCAGAGTCATATACACACACAGTTTTAATGCATATACGCTCGTGTTCCGCCCTTACTCGGCCGCACCTTTGCCGCTTAAACTTTGACCTCTTTCCCCGTTCCCGCATGCCACAGCAGTGGCACTTGTTTATCCGGAGAAAGAGAGCGAGAGTCGCAGTATTAATTGGCGTGAGCGGCCTTTCCGGCTGCAGAACTAGTGCTCTATCCCGGCGAGCGCCGTTATGAGGCGCAACACCGTCTTTAACGCGTTTAGAGAGAACTCCCCCTGCCTCCCTCCCAGTCATGAGATAGACGTGGACTCGTGGCAAACTCTCAAAGAGAACGCCCACACCGCGTCTGACCGTGGGAGAGGGTGGAGGAGCGCGTGAGGAAGAGCACGGCGTCACCCAAGCATTCTCATCTCTCTGCCTGCACCACTACATGGTAGACTGCGGGCCCAGGCGCACTCATCAATTTAGGTTCCACTGCAATGCATGCCAAGCACTCTTTTCGAGGTGATAGACGAAATTCCGGCGGGGCTTACTTAAAAGATATCCGACCGGTTTCGTTTCCTCTTCGTGGGATGGAGTGCCTCTTAGAACATGTGCAGCATCAGCCATGAGCGGCCGACGGCCATTCGTGTCTCTGTGGACAGCAGGCAAAAGAGCGCCGCCTCCAGTTATTCTTGGCGACAACTGTCGCTTGTTGTCAGTTGAATGTGGGTGCGCCAAGTCCATGGACTTGCTAGTGATAAACTTGCTTGTTTTTAAGAGAACTGCGCCTACGCTGGTATGAGCAATTAAACCAAAAGGCGGAAGCTTCGGTTCGGGTTACCCTACGTGTCGAGAACAGTCAGCAGGCACGGTTCGCAGCAACCACGATGGATGTATATTTCGACCCTCGTAGAAGTGACGACAAGCTCATATGGCTGCCGCCCGCGCCAATATACGTTCAACTTGTCCGATATCTGGTATTCTTGCGATTCACATACCGACCGCGGTTTTTCGCGGTCTTCATCGACCATACAGGCCGAGTGATCCCCCGGTTAAAGAGTTGTGTATTTGCCATTTGGTCTTTTTGCGACTAACCATCACAGGTCGAGTCTCAATGAAAGGGTTTGACAGACATAGCCCAAGTTTGTGGTTTGGGTTTGGCCGGACGACTTGTTGTTGTTTTTTGACACTTGAATTTCACTCTTTTTGGGTCAAGAGGCTTATTCGACGGTAGTAAGGAACGGACGGGCAGCCGTCCAAAGCCCCGTCCGTCCTCCTCCTCCGGTCTTCGCGCTCTCGCCCGAGTGTGGTCCACCTACAGCGTGGTGGTACCTATTTTTGGTGCGGGGGCCGGGATTGTCCTCTTTCGCTGCTGGAGTTGCCAGAGCAGAGCCCGAGACCGCCCAAATCAGGAGAGTAGTAGTAGTAGTTTTAAGAGCGCCCCGTTCTCTTTCTCTCTGTTAATGATCCTTCCGCAGGTTCACCTACGGAAACCTTGTTACGACTTTTGCTTCCTCTAAATGATCAAGTTTGGACATCTTTCCGTCAGCTCGAGGCGACGACCCCAGAAAACCCTCGCGGGCAACGGGGCCGACAATCCAAGAGCGCCAGTCCGAAGGCCTCACTAAATCATTCAATCGGTAGTAGCGACGGGCGGTGTGTACAAAGGGCAGGGACGTAGTCAGCGCAAGCTGATGACTTGCACTTACTGGGAATTCGTTCATAGGGAAACAATTGCAAGCCCCAATCCCTATCAGAAAGGCTTGAGCAGGTTACCGCTCCTCTCGGAGGGAAAACTTCGTTGATCCCTTCAGTGTAGCCCAGCGTGCGGCCCAGAACATCTAAGGGCATCACAGACCTGTTATTGCTCAATCTCGTCTCTTGGCTAAAATTGCGCTTATCCTCTCTAAAGAAAGTTGCGAACTGGACACCATTTTCTGGAGATCCGTCGACTACTTAGTAGGCCAGAGTCTCGTTCGTTATCGGAATTAACCAGACAAATCGCTCCACCAACTAAGAACGGCCATGCACCACCACCCACCGAATCGAGAAAGAGCTCTCAATCTGTCAATCCTTCCGGTGTCTGGGCCTGGTGAGGTTTCCCGTGTTGAGTCAAATTAAGCCGCAGGCTCCACTCCTGGTGGTGCCCTTCCGTCAATTCCTTTAAGTTCCAGCTTTGCAACCATACTTCCCCCGGAACCTTAGAACTTTGGTTTCGAGCTGCCGCCAGGTCATGGGAATAACGCCAGCGGATCGCTAAGTTGGCATCGTTTATGGTTAGAACTAAGGCGTTATCTGATAAGCCTTCGGACACCTCTAACTTTCGTTCTTGATTAATGAAAACATCCTTGGCAAATGCTTTCGCAATGGTTAAGTCTTCTGACGGTCCAAGGTATTGTTCACCTCTAGCGTCTGTCTGAATACCCCGCCTGTTCCGATTAGTCATTACCTCTGGTTCGAAAACCAGCAAATAGAACCGGTCTATTCATTATTCCATGCATCACCATTCGGGCCATTCAAATAGCCTACTCTGAAACTCTAATTTTTCAAAATAAAGCTCTCCGGCCCTCGGGACACTCGACAAGAGCATCGTGCGAGCGGTAACTGTTCGGGCGTGACAGTAAACGCGAGGCGGTGCCGTCGGTGGAACAGAGATCAACTTCTGAGCTTTTTTAGCGCAACAACTTTAATATACGCTATTGGAGCTGGAATTACGCGGCTGCTGGCACCAGACTTGCCCTCAATGGATACTCGTTAAAGGATTTAAAAGGTGTACTCATTCCGATTGCGAGGCCTCGGATGAGACTCACATCGTTATTTTCGTCACTACCTCCCCGTGCCGGGAGTGGGTAATTTGCGTGCCTGCTGCCTTCCTTAGATGTGGTAGCCGTTTCTCAGGCTCCCTCTCCGGAATCGAACCCTGATTCCCCGTTACCCGTTATAGCCATTGTAGGCGCATAACCTACAATCGAAAGCTGATAAGGCAGACACTTGAAAGAAGCGGCGCCGGTGCGGAGACCGTGCGCTCAGCCCGAAGTTATTCAGATTCACCACAGGTGGGTTACGGACCGGGGCCCGACCAGTTTTGAACTAATAAAAGCGCTCTTCCCTTGCGGTCAGAGACCAATTGCATGTATTAGCTCTAGAATTGCCACAGTTATCCAAGTAAGTGGGTTTACAGATCCAATGAAACATAGCTGATTTAATGAGCCATTCGCGGTTTCGCCTTAAATCGGCTTGTACTTACACATGCATGGCTTAATCTTTGAGACAAGCATATGACTACTGGCAGGATCAACCAGGTAGCTGCTGCTGTTGGCGGCGCCTATCACGGCGGCCAAAATAGTGAGATTGAGAGAGAGGCAGAAGACATTGGGCGAGGGACCGCACGTTGGCCTTAGAGAAATAGCAAACCAGATGATCAGATCTAACTGCACCTTCTCTTGCTATCCTCGGCGCCGGCAGCGCCACCGTGTGTGCCAATCTCCTCCCTTATCCGCTCCTCTTTGCCCCAGCTCCAGCGAGGCAGCCGACATTGGGCGAGGGACCGCACGTTGGCGAATCTCCTCCCTTATCCGCTCCTCTTCTCTTTGCCCCAGCGAGGCAGAAGACATTGGGCGAGGGACCGCACGTTGGCCTTAGAGAAATAGCAAACCAGATGATCAGATCAAACTGCACCTTCTCTCGCTATCCTCGGCGCCGGCAGCGCCACCGTGTGTGCCAATCTCCTCCCTTATCCTCTCCTCTTCTCTTTGCCCCAGCGAGGCAGCCGACATTGGGCGAGGGACCGCACGTTGGCCTTAGAGAAATAGCAAACCAGATGATCAGATCAAACTGCACCTTCTCTTGCTATCCTCGGCGCCGGCAGCGCCACCGTGTGTGCCAATCTCCTCCCTTATCCGCTCCTCTCCTCTTTACCCAGCTCCAGCGAGGCAGCCGACATTGGGCGAGGGACCGCACGTTGGCCAATCTCCTCCCTTATCCGCTCCTCTTCTCTTCTCTTTGCCCCAGCGAGGCATAAGACATTGGGCGAGGGACCGCACATTGGCCCATCTCCTCCTCTCTCTCTTTCTCTTACTGTTTGTGGGGACGTGGGCTCATGAGCGCCATCGTCGCCCAATATTGGTTAGGTTGTGTATTTCACGGGTGGGAACCGCCATCATCGTTGTTAGGTGATGGGGTAACCCAACGTGTGCTTTGACGAGTTTTGGCTGCTAAACTCTCTTTTTAGTATACTCGGCTCCCAGACTGCGCCCTGGTCGTGTTGAACCATGAGCGTTGTCTATGCACATTTAGGGTAGCCGTTTGCGCGTGGAATAGTGCAATGAATCTCGGTCAAGAGACGGTTGGGCGCTGCATTGAAGGCCGGCACAGACGCGAAGACGGGTTGATCAGCCAACGCAAGTCCGCTAAGTTGGGCAGACAGCAGACAGCTGTGATGGAAACTAGTAGGGTGGCGACGTGTGTGCCGAGAGAGAGACGGAGTAAATAATGTCCAAACGGAAGAGAGACCTGGCAAGTGTAATTGATAGATCGCGAGCCTACGCCCCATAAGCCCGCTCCACTGCCATTCCTCTGATCCAATGAGACTAAAATCTCTCTCCTTCTGCTCCAGCCATTGCAGGGCAGGGAAGCGACGGCAATTTTGGTTGTTGTTTTTGAATGCCGCGCTTTGCTTCGCAGAGGCGCCGAAGCGCTCCGCTTGTGGGCGGAAAATATTTCACACCGAATATGTGTGTGAAGGCGCCCTCTCCCCTTAATATAGTGAAATAGTGCAATCCAGCATACAAGGTCGGACGATAGGACATTCACCGTACCGCACCTCGAGAGTGGATGTTGTTTGTTGGGTAAGGTTAAAACCGGACTGTTCGCAGACAGCCGAATAAACCCGTTCCGGACTAATTGGTGGATGCAACATCATGATGCTGCTGTCGCGGAAACCGCAGTGGCGACGTGTTCGCCGAGAGAGAGTAATAATGTTCAATAGGGAGAGCGACCTGGCTAGTGTAATTGATAGATCGCGAGCCTACTCGCCATTAGCCCGCTCCACTGCCATTCCTCTGACCCAATGAGACTATTCTCTCTCTCGCTCTCCTTCTGCTCCAGCCATTGCAGGGCAGGGAGAGGAAATCGACGGCAATTTTGGTTGTTGTTTTTGAATGCCGCGTTTTGCTTCGCAGAGGCGCCGAAGCGCTCCGCTGGGGGGCGGAAGATATTTCACATCGAATATGTGTGTGAAGGCACCCTCTCCCCTTAATATAGTGAAATAGTGCAATCCAGCATACAAGAGCGGACGATAGGACAGTCACCGTACCGCACCTCGAGAGTGGAAGTTGTTTGATCGTTTGTTAGGCAAGGTTAAAACCTGACTGTTCGCGAACAGCCGAATAACCCGGTTCCGGACTTACAATAGACGCAACATCATGATGCTGCTGCTGTCGCGGAAACCGTGGTGGCGACGTGCGCGCCGAGAGAGTAATAATGTTCAATTGGGAGACAGACCTGGCTAGTGAAATTCATAGATCGCGCTCCACTGCCATTCCTCTGACCCCATGGGACTATTTTCTCTCTCTCTCTCTCTTCTGCTGCTGCTGCTGCTCCAGCCATTGCAGGGCAGGGAAGGGAAAGCGACGGCAACTTTTGGTTGTTGTTTTGAATGCCGCGCTTTGCCGCAGAGAGGCGCCGAAGCGCTCCGCTGGGGGCGGAAGATATTCCACACCGAATAGGTGTGTGAAGGCACCCTCTCCCCTTAATATAGTGAAATAGTGCAATCCAGCATACAAGAGCGGACGATAGGACAGTCACCGTACCGCACCTCGAGAGTGGAAGTTGTTTGATCGTTTGTTAGGCAAGGTTAAAACCCGACTGTTCGCGAACAGCCGAATAACCCAGTTCCGGACTTACAATAGACGCAACATCATGATGCTGCTGCTGTCGCGGAAACCGTGGTGGCGACGTGTGCGCCGCGAGAGTAATAATGTTCAATTGGGAGACAGACCTGGCTAGTGAAATTCATAGATCGCGCTCCACTGCCATTCCTCTGACCCCATGAGACTATTTTCTCTCTCTCTTCTTCTGCTGCTGCTGCTTCCCAGCCATTGCAGGAGCAGGGGAAGAAGCTTGACAGCAACTTTTGGTTGTTGTTTTTGAAATGCCAGCGCTTTGCTTAGCAGAAGGCGCCAGCGGCGCTCGCTGGGGGAAGATATTCCACACGAATAATGGGTGTGTGAAGGCACCCTCCCCTTAATATGGTGAAATAGTGCAATCCAGCATACAAGAGCGGACGATAGGACCCAGTCCGTGCCGCACCTCGAGAGTGGAAGTTGTTTGATCGTTTGTTAGGCAAGGTTAAAACCCGGCTAATTTCGCGAACAGCCAGATAACCCGGTTCCGGACTTACAATGGGCAACATCGCCCAGTGCTGCTGCTGTCGCGGAAACCGTGGTGGCGGCGTGTGCGCCGAGAGAGTAATAATGTTCAATTGGGAGACAGACCTGGCTAGTGAAATTCATAGATCGCGCTCCACTGCCATTCCTCTGACCCCATGAGATTATTTTCTCTCTCTCTTCTTCTGCTGCTGCTCCAGCCATTGCAGGGCAGGGAAGGGAAAGCGACGGCAATTTTGGTTGTTGTTTTTGAATGCCGCGCTTTGCTTCGCAGAGGCGCCGAAGCGCTCCGCTGGGGGGCGGAAGATATTTCACACCGAATATGTGTGCGAAGGCACCCTCTCCCCTTAATATAGTGAAATAGTGCAATCGAACATATAAGGGCGGACGTTTTCATCACCGTCTCCCCCTCGGTGTGTGTGCAGATTCTCGGATCATTTTGTAAAGTATGCTCGACCCCCGATTGACTTTGACGGTCTCCCATTCGGGTGTGCAAGTTTCTGTAGTATGCTATTAAATCGACCCCCGATTGACTTTGACTGTCTCCCATTCGGGTGTGCAAGTTTCTGTAGTATGCTATCAAATCGACCCCCGATTGACTTTGACGGTCTCCCATTCGGGTGTGCAAGTTTCTGTAGTATGCTATTAAATCGACCCCCGATTGACTTTGACGGTCTCCCATTCGGGTGTGCAAGTTTCTGTAGTATGCTATTAAATCGACCCCCGATTGACTTTCACTGTCTCCCATTCGGGTGTGCAAGTTTCTGTAGTATGCTATTAAATCGACCCCCGATTGACTTTCACTGTCTCCCATTCGGGTGTGCAAGTTTCTGTAGTATGCTATCAAATCGACCCCCGATTGACTTTGACGGTCTCCCATTCGGGTGTGCAAGTTTCTGTAGTATGCTATCAAATCGACCCCGATTGACTCTGATGGTCTCC
>NW_024737634.1:0-6070 GCF_018991925.1 Homarus americanus
CGATCAGGGACTTTGTTATACTCGATCAGGAGAATTTGTTATACTCGATCTGGAGCCTTTGTTATACTTGATCAGGGGCTTTGTTATACTCGATCAGGGACTTAGTTATACTCCGATAATGGACTTTGTTATACTCGACCAAGGACTTGCTATACTCTCGATCAGGGGACTTTGCTATTCTCGACCAGGGGCCTTTGTTATACTCGATCAGGGGACTTTTTTATACTTGATCATGGGCTTTGCTATACTCGATCAGAGGGCTTTGTCATACTCAATCAGGGGTCTTTGTTATGCTCGCTAAGGGTACTTTTTATACTCGATCAGGGGACTTTGTTATACCCGATCAGGTGACTTTGTTGAACTCGATCAGCGGACTTTGTTATACTCGATCAGGGGCCTTTGTTTTACTCGATAATGGGACTTGTTATACTCGACCAGGGGACTTTGTTATACTCAACAAGGGGGCTTTTTTCATATTCAATCAGGGGGCTTTGTTATACTCGATCAGAGGGCTTTGTGTATACTCGATCAGGGGACTTTGTTATGCTCGACCAGGGGACTTTGTTATACTCGATGAGGGAGCTTTGTTATACTCGATGAGGGAACTTTGTTATACTCGATCAGAGGAATTTGTTATACTCGATCAGGGGCGTTTGTTTTACTCAATAATAGGACTTTGTTATACTCGACCAGGGGACTTTGTTATACTCGACCAGGGGGCTTTTTTCATACTCAATCAGAGGGCTTTGTTATACTCGATCAGGGGACTTTGTTATGCTCGACCAGGGGACTTTGTTATACTCGATGAGGGGGCTTTGTTATACTCGATCAGGGGAATTTGTTATACTCAACCAGTCGAATTTGTTATTTTCGACCAGGGGCCTTTTATACTCGATCAGGGGACTTTGTTATACTCGATCAAGGGACTTTGTTATACTAAAACAGGGGACTTTGTTATACTCGATCAGGGGACTTTGTTATTCTGATTATGGGACTTTGTTATACTCGATCATGGGACTTTGTTATACTCGATCAGGGAACTTTGTTATACTAGAGCAGGGGACTTTGTTATACTAGAACAGGGGCTTTGTTATACTCGACCAGGGGACATTGTTATACTCGACCAGGGGCCTTTGTTATACACGATCAGGGGCCTTTGTTTTACTCGATAATGGGACTTTGTTATACTCGACCAGGGGACTTTGTTATACTCGATCAGGGTACTTTGTTATACTCGATTAGGGGGCCTTTGTTATATTCGATTAGGGACCTTTGTTACGCTCGATAATGGGACTTTGTTATACTCGACCAGAGGGCTTTTTTATACTCAATGAGGAAGCTTTGTTGTACTCGATCAGAGAGCTTTGTTATACTCGATCAACGGACTTTGTTACACTCGACCAGGGGACTCTGTTATACTCGATCAGGGGGCTTTGTTATACTCGATCAGGGGAATTTGTTATACTCGATGAGGGGAATTTGTTATACTCGACCAGGGGACTTTGTTATAGTCGATCAGGGGACTTTGTTATACTCGATTAGGGGCCTTTATTATACACGATCAGGGGCCTATGTTATACTCGATAATGGGAATTTGTTATACTCGACCAGGGGACTTTGTTATACTCGACCAGGGGGCTATATTATACTCGATCAGGGGGCTTTGCTATACTCGATCACAGGACTTTGTTATATTCGTTCAGGCTACTTTGTTATACTCGACCAGGGGACTTTGTTATACTCGATCAGGGGGCTTTGTAATACTCGATCAGGGAACTTTGTTATACTCGATCAGGGGAATTTGTTATACTCGATCAGAGGACTTTGTTATACTCGATTAGGGGCCTTCTTCTTCTCGAGCAGAGGACTTTGTTATACTCGATCAGGGGACTTTGTTATACTCGATCAGGGGACTTTGATATACTCGACCAGGGGCCTTTGTTATGCTCGATAAGGAGCCTTTGTTATATTCGATCATGGGACTTTGTTATACTCGACCAGGGGACATTGTTATACTCGACCAGGGAGCTTTTGTATACTCGATCAGGGGGTTTTGTTAAACTCGATGAGGGGGCTTTGTTATACTTGATCAGGGGACTTTGTTATACTCGACCAGGGGACATTGTAATTCTCGATCAGGGGGCGTTGTTATACTCGATTAGGGACTTTATTATACTCGATCAGGGGAATTTGTTATACTCGATCTGGGGGCTTTGTTATACTCAATCAGGGGACTTTGTTATTCTCGACAAGGGGACGTTGTTATACTCGATCAGGGGACTTTGTTATACTCGATCAGGGGGTTTTGTTATACTCAATCAGTGGACTTTGTTATACTCGACCAGGGGACTTTGTTATACTCGATCAGGGGACTTTGTTATTCTCGACCAGGGGCCTTTGTTATACTCGATCAGGGGCCTTTGTTTTACTCGATAATGCGACTTTGTTATACTCGACCAGGGGACTTTGTTATACTCGACAAGGGGGCTTTTTTCATACTCAATCAGGGGACTTTGTCATACTCGATCAGAGGGCTTTGTTATACTCGATCAGGGAACTTTGTTATACTCGATCTGTTGAATTTGTTATACTCGATCAGGGGAATTTGTTATACTCGACCAGGGGCCTTTGTTATACTCGATCAGGGGACTTTGTTATACTCGATTACCGGACTTTCTTATACTCGATCAAGGGACTTTGTTATACTAGAACAGGGGACTTTGTTATTCTCGATCAGGGGACTTTGGTATTCTGATTATGGGACTTTGTTATACACGATCATGGGACTTTGTTATACTCGACCAGGGGACTTTGTTATACTCGATCAGGGGTCTTTGTTATGCTCGATCAGGGGACTTTGTTATACTCGATTAGGGGCCTTTGTTATACTCGATCAGGGGGCTTTGTTATACTCGATCAGAGGGCCTTATTATACTCCATCAGGGGACTTTGTTATACTCGACCAGGGGACTTTGTTATACTCGAACAGGGGTCTTTCTTATATTCGATCAGGGAACTTTGTTATACTCGATCAGGGGACTTTGTTATAATCGATCTGGGGAATTTGTTATACTCGATCAGTGTCTTTGTTATACTCAATCAGGGGACTTTGTTATACTCGATCAGGGGGCTTTATTATACTCGATAAGGGGACTTTGTTGCACTCGATCAGGGGACTTTATTATACTCGATCATGGGTTTTGCTATACTCGATCAGAGGGCTTTGTTATACTCAATCAGGGAACTTTTTTATTCTCACTAAGGGTACTTTTTTATACTCGATCAGGGGACTTTCTTATACCCGATCAGGTGACTTTGTTGAACTCGATCAGCGGACTTTGTTATACTCGATCAGGGAACTTTGTTATACTCAATCAGGGGACCTTGTTATTTTTTGGACAGGGGCCTTTGTTATACTCGATTCGGGGCCTTTGTTATATAAGTCATGGGACTTTGTTATATGGAAGGCCAGGGTTTTTATATATTTCGATGAGGGACTTTGTTATACTCGATAAAGGGTCTTTGTTATATTCGATTAGGCGACTTTGTTATACTCGATCAGGGGACTTTGTTATACTCGATCAGGGGACTTTGTTATACTGGACCAGGGAACTTTGTTATACTCGATCAGAAGACTTTCTTATACTCGATCAGGGGACTTTGTTATACTCCACCAGGAGACTTTATTATACTCGATCAGGGGACTTTGTTATACTCGATCTGGGGAATTTGTTATACTCGATCAGTGCCTTTGTTATACTCAATCAGGTGACTTTGTTATACTCGATCAGGGGGCTTTATTATACTCAATAAGGGGACTTTGTTACACTCTATCAGGGGACTTTTTTATTTTCGATCATGGGTTTTGCTATACTCGATCAGAAGGGCTTTGTTATACTCAATCAGGGGACTTTTTTATTCTCACTAAGGGTACTTTTTTATACTCGATCAGGGGACTTTCTTATACCCAATCAGGTGACTTTGTTGAACTCGATCAGCGAACTTTGTTATACTCGATCAGGGGACTTTGTTATACTCAATCAGGGGACCTTGTTATTTTTTGGACAGGGGCTGACGCCTTACTCGATTAAAGTTTTGTTATACTCGATCATAGGACTTTCTTTCTCGACCAGAGGGTTTTATACTCGATAGGGGCTTTGTTATACTCGATCAGGGACTTTGTTATCGACCAGGGACTTTATTGCCTCTCGACGAGGGGCTTTATTGCTCTCAATTGGAAGCTTTGTTATACTCGAATATGAGGGAACTTTATTGCCTACGTTCAGGACTTGTCATACTCGATCAGGGACTTTGTTATACTCGATCGGGGTGGTTGTTTGCCTTGATCAGGGGACTTTGTTATACGCGCGATCAGGGGACTTTGTTATACTCGATCAGGGCGCTGTTATACTCGATCAGGGGACTTTGTTATTCTGATTATGGGACTTTGTTATACACGATCATGGGACTTTGTTATACTCGATCAGGGGACTTTGTTTTACTCGACCAGGGGACTTTGCTATACTCGATCAGGGGAGTTTGTTATACTAAAACAGGGACTTTGTTATACTCGATAATGGGACTTTGTTATACTCGACCAGGGGACATTGTTATACTCGACCAGGGGGCTTTTTTTATACTCGATCAGGGAGCTTTGTTATACTCGATCAGAAACTTTATTGTCTCGATCAGAGGACTTTTGTTATATACTCGGCAGAAATTTTATTTATACTCGACCCGAGGGGACTTAGATTATATACTCCGAACGAGGGGCTATATTTATACTCGATAATACAGGACTTTGTTATACTCGACCGGGGGACTTTGTTATACTCGACCAGGGGGCTTTTTATACTCGATCGGGGCACTATACTCGATCAGGGCTTTGTTATATTCGATCAGGGACTTTGTTATACTCTCGACCAGGAGACCTTTGTTATATAATGAGGAGCCTTTGTTATACTCGATCAGGGGACTTTGTTATACTCGATCTGGGAATTTATTTATACTCGATCAGTGCCTTTATTTATACTCGATCAGGGGTCTTTATTGCCTGCTCGATGGGGACTTTGTATACTCGATTAGGGGCCTTTGTTATACTCGATCAGGGGGCTTTGTTATACTCGATCAGAGGGCCTTATTATACTCCATCAGGGGACTTTGTAATACTCGACCAGGGGACTTTGTTATACTTGAACAGGGGTCTTTCTTATACTAGATCAGGGTAACTTTGTTATACTCGATCAGGGGACTTTGTTATACTCGATCTGGGGAATTTGTTATACTCAATCAGTGCCTTTGTTATACTCAATCAGGGGACTTTGTTATACTCGATCAGGGGGCTTTATTATACTCGATAAGGGGACTTTGTTACACTCGATCAGGGGACTTTTTTATACTCGATCATGGGTTTTGCTATACTCGATCAGAGGGCTTTGTTATGCTCAATCAGGGGACTTTTTTATTCTCACTAAGGGTAATTTTTTATACTCGATCAGGGGACTTTCTTATACCCGATCAGGTGACTTTGTTGAACTCGATCAGCGGACTTTGTTATACTCGATCAGGGGACTTTGTTATACTCAATCAGGGGACCTTGTTATTTTTTGGACAGGGGCCTTTGTTATACTCGATTCAGGGCCTTTGTTATACTCGATCATGGGACTTTGTTATACTCGACCAGAGGGGTTTTTTATACTTTGTGAGGGGGCTTTGTTATACTCAATTAGAAACTTTGTTATACTCGAACAGGGAACTTTGTTATACTCGATCAGGGGACTTTGTCATACTCGATCAGGGGACTTTGTTATACTCGATCAGGGGTGGTTGTTTTACGCGATCAGGTGACTTTGTTATACTCGATCAGGGGACTTTGTTATACTCGATCAGGGGAATTTGTTATACTCGATCAGGGGACTTTGTTATACTCGACCAGGGGCCTTTGTTATACTCGATCAGGGGCCTTTGTTATACTCTATAAAGGGACTTTGTTATACTCGACCAGGGTCTTTGTTATACTCGACCAGGGGGCTTTTTTTACACGCGATTAGGGGGCTTTCTTATACTCGAT
>NW_024737635.1:0-15000 GCF_018991925.1 Homarus americanus
AGTTACGTATTGCTGTTGACAGGAGCTGGCAAGACGGTCTTAACAAATGATGGGTGTAGATGGTGATTCCCCAGGCTGAACGATCGTGCTGTGACCGCGGGACATACCCCCTCCCTCCTTCCTCACCTCCCTCCCTGCCCTCCTCCTCCTCCTCCTCCTCCTCCTGCTGCGCGGTGACTGATGGTGAAGAAAATGCGCATTTGGCTCGAAGAAAATCACCCTAATCATCATCATCATTGTCATCATCATCATTGTCATCATCATCACTACAGGCGGAAGAGAGTGAATATGAAGGATAGTTTGATGGAAAATACACTGTTTGGAGTGTGATGGTCAGGAAATGACTTGGGGAAAAATTGTCTTGGTGTGAGGAATATGATCATGTCGTTGAGGGTTGGTGAGTGAGGGCGCTGAGGTAGAGTAATGGCGACGAGGAGGAGGAGGAGGAGGATATATTTATAATATTATTTTAAAACAAGAAAAACAAAAAGTGACTCATTAACACAAACTCATTTCACATCATTTTCATAATTGAGTGATGGTGATCTTGTAGTGATGGAGGATGAGAGGCGATAGGGATGGCAAGATAAAAATAGCAGGGACCCCCCAAAAAACCTTTGGTAAAATCTGGGAAGTGAAAATAAATAGTCATTGATTAGTGGCCGTGAGAGGAGAAAAATGAGGATCAGGCGCATCAATAATGGAACCGAGGAGAATGTTCCTTGACGTCGAAAATGTTCCTTGACGTCAAAAATGTTCCTTGACGTCGAAAATGTTCCTCGACGAAAATGTTCCGACGTCGAAAATGTTCCTGACGTCGAAAATGTTCCTGACGTCGAAAATGTTCCTTAACGTTGATATTGTTCCTTGATGTCAAAAATATTCCTTGATGTCGAAAATGTTCCTTGACGTCGAAAATTTTCCTTGATGTCGAAAATGTTCCTTGACGTTGAAAATGTTCCTTGACGTTGAAAAAGATTGAAACCTCGAAAAATTACCATAAAATAATAAAAATAAACACTATCCAGGAACGCTTGGAACAGTATCAGGAATACGACTTATAATTAATTGTGTGGATGAATATATATATGTATTAAGTCTATTTATAATGTATATGTATAAAGTAGGTCATGAATTAGGTTATCATTCGTCATAGTTTGTGTTGGAACGACTGAGAGAGAGAGAAGACTCCCCCACCTTTACTCGTGTCTGGGGAAATTCCCTTGACGATTCACTTTTATGGCGTGATGTCTTGCTTGCGACTCGACCAGGTGGCGCGCCTGTAAGCCCCTCGCGCCAGAAACACCATAAAAACCAGACAATTTCCAATAAAACTGCAGGTGAAGGACGGACGAAGATAGGAGACAAAAGAACATGGAATAAAAGGGGGTTAATGGGGGAGTAGAAAAGAAAGAAGAGATGGAAGAAATAAATGAAAGAAGGATGGTGGTTTAGGAGATGATGGAAGACGGGAAAGGAAAAGTGATGGGAAAGGTGGAAGGAAGAAGTGAACAGGAGGTATAAGAGAGAGAAATAACTAAGGGGGTAGGAGATGGAACAGAGTGATTAAGAGTACAAGGAACTACGAGATGGGATGGAGAGATTATAGAAGGGAAGGAAATGAATAAAGGAGAGATATAGTGAAAGGGAAGAATGTATGGGATGGAAGAAGATGGAATGGTGACCCTTGGTGACTGCCTGATGACCTCTTGGTGACTGCCTGGTGAACTCTTTGTGACCCTTCGTGACCTCTTGGTGACTGCCTGGTGACCTCTTGGTGACTGCATAATAACCTCTTGGTGACTGCCTGGTAACCCTTGGTGACTGCCTGGTGAACTCTTGTGACCGCTTCGTGACCTCTTGGTGACTGCCTGGTGACCTCTTGGTGACTGCATAACCTCTTGGTGACTGCCTGGTAACCTCTTGGTGACTGCCTGATGACCTCTTGGTGACTGCATAATAACCTCTTGGTGACTGCCTGGTGACCTCTTGGTGACTGCATAATAACCTCCTTGGTGACTGCCTGGTAACCTCTTGGTGACTGCCTGGTGACCTCCTTGATGACTGCATAATAACCTCTTGGTGACTGCCTGGTTGGGAAGGTGGTAATTATCCTTAGCACTTAGTAGAACGTATTTTTGTTACCTTTGTTCTGACTGTATTCCTGGAGACTCCATCCTCCTCCTCCTCCCTCCTCCTCCTTTCTTCCTCCGCCTCAATTTTCTCTTCTATTCCTTCATCTTTCTCCTCCTCCTCCTCCTAATAATAATAATAATAATAATAATAATAAAAAAAAAAAAAATAATCAGTTTACGTTGTTAAGAGGGATACAACGGAGAATGTGTGTGTGTGTGTGTGTGTGTGTGTGTGTGTGTGTGTGTGTGTGTGTGCGTGTGTGTGTGTGTGTGTGTGTGTGTGTGTGTGTGTGTGTGTGTGTGTGTGTGTTGTACTGTATTATTCTTGGTTTGATTTTGTGTTTGTTATACTCCTTTGTGTTACGTATTGAGGATATATAATTAAACCTTTTTTCTTTCTCTTTCCACAGGTAGTGTTAATTAGCGTGCGGTGCTGCAGGCACACGTTGAGGTGAGTGAGGAGATCTCAAGGGGCGTTTGGGAGGTAACTTCGGCATAAGCATTAATTATTGCTCTGAGGAGTCTTCTTTTTCTTCGTCTTCTAGTTCTTCTTCTTTCTTCTTTCTTCATTCTTCCTTCTTCCTCTTCTTTCTTCTCCTCCTCTTCCTCCTCCTCCTTCCCATTTTCTTCATCCTCTCCTTTCTTTTCACTCATTCCTTCTCCACTTTCTACACCTTATCCGCTTCCACCATCTTCGTCTGTCTCTTTCTGTCTTCTTGTTCCTCCCCTTTCTCCTGTCAGAGATCTCCCCATCTCCTCCTCCCCCTCTTCCCTTTATCTTCTTCCTTCATCTCCTCATCTTGGCGCCCTCGTTTGGCGTGTTTCAAATATTGGCGTGTTTGAGACTATATTAGCGTGTTTCTGAAGGCTATATTGACGTGTTTGAGACTATATTGGCGTGTTTGAGGACTATATTGGCGTGTTTCTGAGAGCTATATTGGCGTGTTTCTGGGGGCTATATCGACGTGCTTCTGGGGCTATATTGACGTGTTTCTTGAGAGCTATATTGGCGTGTTTGACGACTATATTGGCTTGTTTGAGAGCTATATTGGCGCGTTTTCTGGGAACTATATTGGCGTGTTTTACGATTATATTGGCGTGTTTGACGACTATATTGCCGTGTTTGAGGCTATATTACCGTGTTTGAGGCTATATTGGCTTGTTTCGAGGGCTATATTTTCTTTTCTTAAGGACGAGTTTCTTGATCTTCTACCTGTTAAGATTTAGGAGCTGTCGGTATCCTCGGTGTGGTGTGTCTCTGCTAGACTTGACAACACACTCCTACACTATCACACTCTGACACCTCCCAACACACTTCCAACACACTCCCACACATTCCCAACACATTCCTGCACCTCCCAACACACTCACACACCTCTCAACACACTTGACACCCCCTCAACATTTCTCCAGCTCCCAACACACACTCACCCATCACCTGCACCTCCCAACACACTCCTGCACTTCCCAACACACTCCCACACCCTCAACACACTCCACACATCCTCAAAACAACACACAACACACACACACACACACACCTACCGACTACACCCCCCACACACCCCTTGCCCCCTCACACCCCAACACACCACAACACACCTCACACATTCCAACACAGTATTACACATCCTAACACACTCCCAGAACTCAAACACACTCACATGCACCCAAAACACTCCCACACACCCCAACACACTGCTACACACACACATACACGCATCTTTAAGCATTAATTAGGTGACATAAAGGCGACCCGAAGAGGCAAAATGAGAGAGAGAGCTTCAGACACACACACACATCACCCTCACTTACCTGTTGACACGAGAACATCCTCCTTAGCTTTGACCTGAATTGAAGGAACATCTCAATAACCAACAACTAGGAATTGATGATTGAAGCGTCGAGGGTTTGATTGATGATTGGGAGTCAACTTTGGATGGCTTCCCACATTCATTATTTACACGTGTATATTGTTAACTAATTAAACACCTACACGTGTATGTATTATTGCCCGGAGGTTGTTGTCCCCAGACGATGAGGTTAAGAGAGTAGACAGCAACACGTGGAGGAGACAGCTGACGTCACCCTCTGTAAGCGTTGGTTCATTCTTGGTCTGTGTTACTTTGATCAGAGGACTACTACTACTACTACAACTACTACTACAACTACTACTAACTACTACTACGTGGCCCTAGCCTCCCCCAACAGCCACACCTTCGCCACCATTTATTTACCTTAATATTAAATATCCTAATACATAGAAGCTATCCTATCTGTGTTGAATTAGTTGAGCGCAGATCTGTGCGACATTCAGTGACTGTAGCCTCATAGTCAATATCTGCAACTGTTGTCGGCTTTGGGGTCGACGCTCGTTCCCTGAAACAGAGCAAAGCCGACCGAAGGAGAGAGAAGGACAGTCGACATCTTATCCAGGCTGTAACATAACTTCTGGCTGCTTCTGTTCGGAGATTACCTCCGCGAGTCTGGCGTAGAAACATCTTGCACTTGGGCCCATCCCACCAGAGGTTGTGAACACTAGAGGAGTGAAGCTGCCTTGATCAACATTTTGAATTCTCTCCCCATATGTCCTTATCTTGTCGTTCTCGTTCCTCCTGTGTGCAGCATCGAGAGCTAAGTTACGGTGACATGCGGCCATGGGATCAAAAATCATGATGTCGCTACTACTACTACTACTACTACTACTACTACTACTATTACTATTCATACAACTAATACATTTACTACTACTAAAATAACCACAACACAACAATTCTTAGATTATGTTTAGGACGTCTGATTACCTCGTCTTGTGCTTCACTTTGACACTGATTTTTGTTTCGTCTCTGTTATACTAAATACTTGAGGCGGTCTGTGTGTTAACTATATTTTAGATAAGATAACAAAAACAGGCCGACTGGTAAACATTGATAAAAGAAGTTGTTTGTTTTTGTTGTGTGGAGAGAGAGAGAGAGAGAGATACCACACAAGAAACGCTCACCTGCAGTTAAAGGAGTTCGATCACGTAGCCTCTTGCCTGTTATAAATACGAGTTAAACCCCGCGTCTTTGTGGTGCAGGGTGGTGGCGCGCGTGTCTGGTGCCCACAGGTGTTATAATGGTAAGGTGGTGTCATAATAGTACACGGTGATAGTGGTGCCATAATAGTACACGGTGATAGTGGTGCCATAATAGTATAAAATAGCTGATATACCTTAATGGAACAGGTGTAACAAGACGCTATAAGCCCGACGCAATAATGATATTTCGAGGTTTTTTTGAATTAAAGACATAATTAATTTAAAGAGCGAAGAAGGAGGAAGGACAGGATGAGAAGAGAAGGGATAACATGATAAAGAGGAGGGATTACGGAGGAAAGAAAAGAGGAAGAGGGATGGGAGGAGGAGGAGGAGGACGAAAGAGGAAGGAAGGAGGATGGAGAAAGAAGGGTGAGAGAGGAGACAGAGAATGGAGGAAGGGAGTAAGATGAAAAATAGGAAAGGAGGAGGACGAAGAGGAAACATAGAGGATTAGAGGAGAATGAATGATATTAGGAGAATAGAACAAGTGAAATAAGGTAAGAGAAGGGAAGTAGAAAGAGAGAGAAACTAGAATAAAATCAGAAAACCAGGAATAACGAGAGAAAATAGGAATGAAACAAGAGAAAATTGGCATAAAACAAGAGAAAACGGTGGAAGACAACAGAAAACGGGAAAAAACAACAGAAAAAGGGCAAGGAAAATCTGGAACTAAGCTGGACAAAGGGATCAGGGTGTAATTGTCTTATGATAGCCACAATAAAGGGGGAGAGGTGGATAATGAACCATAATGAGAAACACATCTGAAGAGGGTGGATGGGATAATTGATAATTACCATTAAGGAGAATGTGAAAGATAGTGGAAGAGAGAGGGAGAGAGAGGGGGGGGGAAGGAAGAGAGATAGACTGAGATAATAGATAAACAGACTGGCAGAGAGAATGAAAAAAAAAAAAGAGAGAGAGAGAGAGAGAGATGAATAATAGCCTCAGAAAATAGGGAATTAGCAGAGATGAAAACAGGAAGGAAGGGATTGAAGAAAGAGGAATAAGGGAGAACGATAAGAAAGGAAGTAGAGGAGGCAATACAGGAAAATAGTTGAGTCAAAGTAGAAGGAATGGCTCAGTGTAATGAAGGAGGTGCAGGAAATTAGATAATGAGAAACAAGTAGGTGGAGAAAAAAGAGGGGACAGGAGGGAGAAGAGGAGATATGGAGGAGGGGAAGGGAAAAGGGGAAGAGGAGGAGGCGAAGAAGGAAAGGGTAGGAGGTGAGGGAGATGAGAAGGAGAAGAGGAGGAGGAGAAGAGTGTAGAGGAGGGGAGAAGAGGAGAAAGGAGGGGGAAGAGGAGAGATGGGAAGCGATGGAGGAGGAGAAGGAAGGGGAGAACACACACACACACACACACACACACACACACACACACACACACACACACACAAACACACAGTCGCAAATCCTAAACGATCAATAGCTAAATCCTACGCCACTTACAGCTTTTCTTAATCCACCTGTAATCTAATCCTGATCTATTTATCGTTAATCTTAATCGTCCTATCGCTAAGCGCCAGACGGGAAATATTTACAGGGAAGCGATACCTCATTACTGGGATTGTAAAAACAAGGAAGGGTTTAGGCGGCGGTAATGAGTGGCCATGATATTAATTTAAGATTTTCGAGTCGAGTTTTTGATAATGTGTTTTACGGTTATAAGCCCAGGGTGGTGGTGGTGGTGGTGGTGGATGGTGATGGTGGGAGTGGTGGTGGGTGGTGGTGGTGGTGGTGGGAGTGGTGGTGGGAGTGGTGAAAGTGGTGGTGGTGGAGGCAGGGAGGCGAAATAGCAATATGAAGGAAATTGAGAAAAAGAGGCCGTTTGGTGCGAGTGATAGTCACACAGCCAAGAGACAGGGAGAATACCATTAAACTGGGAGACAGAGAATACCGTTAAACTGGGAGACAGGGAGAATATTGATAAACAGGGAGACAGGGAGAATACCGATAAACAGGGAGAAGGAGAAATTACCAATAAAGAGTAATATAAGAACAACAACGATAAACAGGGTAACTCAATAAGAATAAATTAATCTCACTTTCAACTTTGTATTGTAAGGTAAACATATCAATATCTATTAGTAATTAGTAGTATTCAAAGTCGAGTTACTTAAACGAAGGTCCAGTTAAGTAATTCATAAGTAACTACTGTAACTTTGCTCAGGGTATAAAGTCGCGTGAGTGGGTGGAATGTCGTTTGAGTCGGGGAAAAGAAATCATGCGAGTTGGGGAAAAAAAGTCATACGAGTGGGGGCAGAAAGTTGTGAGAGTGAAGGGAAAAGGTTGTGCGAGTTGGGGAAAAAAGTCATGCAAGTCGGGGAAAAAAGTCATGCAAGTCGGGGAAAAAAGTCATGCGAATTTTGGGCAAAAAGTCGTACCAGGAGGGGGAAAAAGTCATGCAAGTGTAGGGATAAAAATCAAGCTAGTACTGGGAAAAAAAATAGTCGTGGAAGAGTGCACGTAAGGGAAAAACATTGAAATTGCAACGGTATAAAATTTCCTCCCTCCCTTCCCTCTTCCCTCCTTCCTCCCTTCCCTCCCCCTCCTTCTCCTGCCTCCATTCTCCTCCCTCCCTCCCCTCCCCTCCCTCCACCATCCTCTCTCCCCTCCCCCCCCACCATCCCCTTCTCTCCCTCCCTCTTGGTGACATTTTTTCCTCGCGTTGTTTTTAAAGCCCCCGGTCGACTGGTGATAAATGTAGGGTGTTGGATACGCTTGGTAGGAGTCGATACACCACTTGGGTTTTAGCGGCGCTGGGTGGAAAGGTCCATGGGGTAGGTGCGACAGCTGATTGGTCTAGTTGGGTCCGTGGTGCGAAAGTTGATTGGTCATGTGAGTTCAGTGTGGAAGTTGATTGGTCATGGGAGTTCAGTGTGGAAGTTGATTGGTCCTACTGGTCCGTGGTGTGGAAGTTGAATGATCTTGGTCCGTGGTGTAAAGCTAGTATGACCTTGATTCCTCCTGTCCGTGATTTTACGTCCTTCCTAAGTTCGTGAAGATGTGTTATTTAAACATCCTAAAAAGGGTCTATTTCTGCGGGCAGGATGCAGGCACTCTAGGACTCCACCTCACACACACACACACACACAGCTTATCGTAAAGTGTGTTAATTGGACAACCAGGAAGGAGGGAGAAAGAAAAAGGAGAGAGTTAGGATTACTTAAAAATAACAATTAGGCATATAAATTGGATTACTTGCAAACAAACAAACCTAAAAACCTTATAAATCAAAATTACTTACAAAAACAAACAAGAAGAAAAATGCAAGGACAGGATTACTATAGACTTACCCTGGGTTAAAAAGGGGGAGGAACAGGATTAACCTCGGGCCGCCTTACACCAGAAGAGAGGAGAGTCATGTTGTGGAAAAAATGGGTTTTGATTGGTGGAAAGCCAAGAGAGGAAAAGTGGACACCCCTCCCTTCTGCATTCACGAGATGGACTGGAGTAAAAGGGATAGGGCTGACCTCCTCCTCCTCTCCTCCTCCTCCTCCTCCTCCTCCTCCTCCTCCCTCTCGTCCTCCTCCCTCGTCCTCGTCCTCCTCCTCCTCCTCCTCCTCCTCCTCCTCCTCTCCTCCTCCTCCTCCTCGTCCTCGTCCTCGTCCTCGTCCTCGTCCTCGTCCTCCTCCTCCTCCTCCTCCCCTCTCCTCCTCCTCCTCCTCCCTCCTCCTCCTTCGTTAACCCTTTCTTTATGACAGTGAGACGGCAGACAGTGTTACCACATGCGGGTCTTATGGGAAACATCTGAGATACATTGGTTTGGTTTTCCTGTGAATATATTAGATGGTCTGTGACGGCCTGTGAACACCTTTGACGGTCTGTGAATATTTTAGAAGGTCTGTGATGGTCTGTGAACATCTTACAAGGTCTGTGACGGTCTGTGAACACCTTAGACGGTCTGTGAATATTTTAGAAGGTCTGTGATGGTCTATGAACATCTTACAAGGTCTGTGACGGTCTGTGAACACCTTAGACGGTCTGTGAATATTTTAGAAGGTCTGTGATGGTCTGTAGACATCTTATAAGGTCTGTGGCGGTCTGTAGACATCTTACAAGGTCTGTGACGGTCTGTGAACACCTTAGACGGTCTGTGAATATTTTAGAAGGTCTGTGATGGTCTATGAACATCTTACAAGGTCTGTGACGGTCTGTGAACATCTTAGAAGGTCTGTGACGGTCTGTGAACACCTTAGACGGTCTGTGACGGTCTGTGAACACCTTAGACGGTCTGTGACGGTCTGTGAACACCTTAGACGGTCTGTGACGGTCTGTGAACCTTTTAAGTCTCTTTATGATCATCTGTGTGTTGAACAGTGAAAAGTCTGTGAGTGGGTTTTGAAAGTTCAGTTGAGATCGTGAAAGTCTGTAAAGATTCAGGAACTCTTTTGGACGCATCTGTTGAAGTCTGTGTAAAAGTTTGCAGTAATTATGGAGGTCTTGTTGAGAGAGAAAAGAGAGAGAGAGAGAGAGAGAGAGAGAGAGAGAGAGAGAGAGAGTTAAACCCCTCTATTAACAATCATCGAACCTGGACTCATAGAAATGACCCCCCCTCCTCCTGGTGTGGGCAGCGTCAGGTGATCCAATTAATCATTTTTCCTCTGGGGCGACAAGGACACACCTGCAGCGCCAGGTGTGAAGGCAGCTCAATCTACACATTCTGGAACACATGACTGTCCTTGTCGCGTGTTTGACCTCCTGGTGACCCCTCGATCAGCTGGTGATTTATGCAACTTATGACTTAATTAGCTGGTGACCTGATCAACTGGTGACTCGATCAATTAACTGGTGTGCACTCATGTCTCAAACCTGATATATCTTTTGTTTAAGTTTGCTGTAAATAATGTTTATATTTTGCTGAACACAGAAAAAAAAAATTATGTCTGGCCACTTTGACTGCATTCCAAGACACAGTTGCAGAAGCCCGCGGATTAAGGATTCACACGGCGCCCTGCACACTGCAACACTCAACAATTGCACTTCAGAAAGCAACACCATAAAGGCAGTGTCGCCAACCTCCGACTGTTGGGGAAAAATTTGCATGCTGGTCCACGAACAATGTGTACACTTTCACCCAGTCCTTCTCTCTCCCCTCTAATCTTTCCCCTTCCTCTGACACCCTCTTCCTAACCCCTTCCCTCTTTCCCTTTCCTCCCCCAGCGTTTCCTTGCCCCTCTTTCCTTCTTCTTCTTACTCCACCAGCTCTAACTCTTCCTCTTCCACCTCCTTCTTGTTCTTCCTCTCCCTCTCCTCCAACCCCTTCTTCCCCTCCTCCTTGTTTCTTCCCCTCCCTCTCCTCCAACCCCTTCTTCCCCTCCTCCTTCCTCCCGTTCCTCCATCCCCTTTCTCTCCTCCAGCTACCCCTCCCTCCCTCTCAGCTCCCCATGCCCTCCCTCCCTAACGTCCTCCCCAACTCACCCCCCACCTTAACAGTCAAATAAACTGGGATTGCGAATATCTCCAGTGTTTTGGTACTGCCTGTGTTGTGCTCCTCCGTGTTGTATTTCCTCCTGTGTTGTGCTCCTCCCGTGTTGTATTCCTCCTGTATTTATTACTCCTCCGTATTTGTGTTTCCTCCTGTGTTGTGCTCCTCCCTGTGTTGCTCCTCCTGTTTTGTACTCCTCCTGTGTTGTGCTCCTCCTGTTTTGTACTCCTCCTGTTTATGCTCCTCCTGTGTCCCTGTGTTGTACTCCTCCTGTGTACTCCTCCTGTGTTGTGCTCTCCTGTGTTGTGCTCCTCTGTGTTGTGCTCCTCCTGTGTTGTACTCCTCCTGTGTTGTTGTGCTCCTCCTGTGTGCTCCTGCTGTTTTGTGCTCCTCCTGTGTTGTACTCCTCCTGTGTTGTGCTCCTCCTGTTGTGCTCCTCTTGTGTTGTGCTCCTCCTGTGTTGTACTCCTCCCGTGTTGTGCTCCCTCCTGTGTTGTCTCCCTCCTGTGTATGCTCCTCCTATGCTTCTCCTCCTGTGTTGTACTCCTGTGTATGCTCCTCCCATGTTGTACTCCTCCTGTGTTGCTCTGTCTCCTCCTGTGTACTCCTCCTGTATTTGTGCTCCTGTGTTATGCTCCTCTTGTGTGCTCCTCCTGTGTTGTGCTCCTCCTGTATTTGTGCTCCTCCTGTGTGTACTCCTCCTGTGTTTGTCCTCCTGTGTTGTGCTCCTCCTGTATTTATACTCCTCCTGTGTTGTGCTCCTCCTGTGTGTGCTCCTCCTGTGTTGTGCTCCCTCCTGTGTTGTGCTCCTCCTGTGTTGTGCTCCTCCTGTGTTGTGTCTCCTCCTGTGTTGTGCTCTCCTGTTGTACTCTCCCTGTGTTATGCTCCTCCTGTGTTGTCTCCTCTGTGTTGTGCTCCTCCTGTGTTGTGCTCCTCCTGTGTTGCTCCTCCCGTATTTGTTTCCTCCTGTTGTTTCCTCCTGTGTTGTGCTCCTCCTGTGTTATGCTCCTCCTGTTTGTACTCCTGTTTTGCTCCTCTGTGTATGCTCCTCCTGTGTGTGCTCCTCCTGTATTTGTGCTCCTCCTGTGTTGTCTCCTCCCATGTTGTGCTCCTCCCGTGTGTGTTTCCTCCCTTTTGTGTTCCTCCTGTTTGTGCTCCTCCTGTGTTGTGCTCCTCTGTGTGTCCTCCCCTGTGTTGTGTTCCTCCTGTGTTGTGCTCCTCCCTGTGTTGTGCTCCTCCTGTGTTGTGCTCCTCCTGTGTTGTGCTCCTCCTGTGCTCTCCTCCCGTGTTGTGCTCCTCCTGTGTTGTTTTCCTCCTGTTATATTTCCTCTGTGTTGTGCTCCTCCTGTGTTGTGCTCCTCCCGTGTTGTGCTCCTCCTGTGTTATGTTCCTCCTGTTTTGTACTCCTCCTGTAGTGTTTCCTCCTGTGTTGTGTTCCTCCTGTGTTGTGCTCCTCCTGTTTTAGCTCCCTCCTGTGTTGCTCCTCCCGTGTTGTGCTCCATCCCGTTTTGCTCTCTCCATGTATGCTCCTCTATGTTGTACTCCTCCTGTGTTATGCTCCTCCTGTGTTGTGCTCCTCCCTATGTTGTGCTCCTCCTGTGTATACTCTCCTGTGTTGTGTTCCTCTGTGTTGTGCTCCTCCTGTGTTGTACTCCTCCCTGTATGCTCCTCCTGTGTTGTGCTCCTCCCTGTGTGTGCTCCTCCTGTGTTGTGCTCCTCCGTGTGCTCCCTCCTGTGTGTGTTCCTCCTGTGTTATATTCCTCCTGTGTTGTCTCCTCCCTGTGTGCTCCTCCCCGTGTTGTGCTCCTCCTGTGTTGTGTTCCTCCTGTGTTGTGCTCCTCCTGTGGTATTTCCTCCTGTGTTATGTTCCTCCTGTGTTATATTTCCTCCTGTGTTGTACTCCTCCTGTGTTGCCCTCCCGTGTTGCCTCCTCCTATGTTGTGTTCCTCCTGTGTTGTGCTCCCTCCTGTAGTGTGCTCCTCCTGTGAGTATTTCCTCCTGTGTTGTGTTCCTCCTGTGTTATATTTCCTCCCTGTGTTGTGCTCCTCCTGTGTTGTGCTCCTCCCCTGTTTTGTGCTCCTCCTGTTGTGTTCCTCCGTGTTGTACTCCTCCTGTGTTGTGCTCTCCGTGTTGTACTCCTCCTGTGTTGTGCTCCTCATGTGTTGTGCTCCTCCTGTGTGTACTCTCCTGTGTTGTTTTCTCCTCCCGTGTGTGTTCTCTGTGTTGTACTCCTCGTGTTGTGCTCCTCTGTTTGTGCTCCTCCCTGTGTTGTGCTCCTCCTGTGTGTGCTCCTCCTGTGTTGTGCTCCTCCTGTGTTGTGCTCCTCTGTGTTGTGCTCCTCCTGTGTTGTGCTCCTCCTGTGTTGTGCTCCTGCTGTGTTGTGCTCCTCCTGTGTTGTGCTCCTCCTGTAGTGTTTCCTCCTGTGTTATGTTCCTCCTGTGTTGTGCTCCTCCTGTGTGCTCCTCTTAGTGTTTCCTCCTGTGTTGTGCTCCCTGCTGTGTGTGTTCCTCCTGTGTTGTGCTCCTCCTGTGTTGTGCTCCTCCTGTGTTGTGCTCCTCCTGTGTTGTGCTCCTCCTGTGTTGTGCTCCTCCTGATGTTGTGCTTCTCCTCCTGTGTTGTGCTCCTCCTGTGTTGTGCTCCTCCGTTGTGCCTTGTGCTCCTCCCCTGTGTTGTGCTCTCCTCCCCTGTGTTGTACTCCTCCCTGTGTTGTGCTCCTCCTGTGTGCTCCTCCTGTGTTGTGCTCCTCCTGTGTTGTGCTCCTCCTGTGTTGTGCTCCTCCTGTGTTGTGCTCCTCCTGTGTTGTGCTGCTCCTCCTGTGTTGTGCTCCTCCGTGTTGGGCTCCTCCTGTGTTGTGCTCATCCTGTGTTGTGCTCATCCCGTGTTGCTGCTCCTCCTGTGTTGTGCTCCTCCTGTGTTGTGCTCCTCCTGTTTTGTGCTCCTCCTGTTGTACTCCTCCTGTTTTGTGCTCCTCCTGTGTTAGCCACCTCCTATGTGTACTCCTCCTGTTGTGCTCCTCTGTGTTGTGCTCCTGCTATGTTGTGCTCCTCCTGTGTTGTGCTCCTCCTGTGTTGTGCTCCTCCTGTGTTGTGCTCTCCCCTGTGTTGTACTCCTCCTGTGTTGTGCTCCTCCTGTGTTGTGCTCCTCCCTGTATTTGTGCTCCTCTGTGTTGTGCTCATCCCATTGTGCTCCTCCTGTGTTGTACTCCTCCTGTGTTGTGTTCCTCCTGTGTTGTGCTCCTCCTGTGTTGTACTCCTCCTGTGTGCTCCTCCCATGTTGTGTGCTCCTCCTGTGTGCTCCTCCCGTGTTGTGCTCATCCGTGTTGGCTGCTCATCCGTGTTGTGCTCCTCTGTGTGTACTCCCTGCTGTGTTGTGTTCCTCCTGTGTTGTGCTCTCCTGTGTTTTACTCCTCCTGTGTTGTGCTCCTCCTGTTGTGCTCCTCCTGTGTTGTGCTCCTCCTGTGTGTACTCATCCCGTGTTGTGCTCATCCATGTTATGCTCCTCCCTGTGTTGTGCTCCTGCTGTATGTTCCTCCTGTGTTGTGCTCCTCCTGTGTTGTGCTCCTCCTGTGTTGTGCTCCCCTGGTTATGCTCCTCCTGTTTTGTGCTCCTCCTGTGTTGTGCTCCTCCTGTGTGCTCCTCCTGTGATGTGCTCATCCTGTGTTGCTCCTCCTGTGTTGTGCTCCTCCTGTGTGTGCTCCTCTGTGTTGTGTTCCTCCTGTGTGTGCTCCTCCTGTGTGTGCTCCTCCTGTGTTGTGCTCCTCCCGTGTTGTCCTCCTGTTGTGCTCCTCCTGTGTTGCTCCACCTGTGTTGTGCTCCTTGTGTTGTGCTCCTCCCGTGTTGTGCTCCTGCTGTGTTTGTACTCCTCCTGTGTTGTGCTCCTCCTGTGTTTGTACTCCCTCCTGTGTATTACTCCTCCTGTGTTGTCTCCTCCTGTGTTGTACTCCTCCTGTATTTGTACTCCTCCTGTGTTATGCTCCTCCCCGTGTGTGCTCCTCCTGTGTTATGCTCCTCCTGTGTTGTCCTCCTCCTGTGTATGCTCCTCCTGTAGCCTCTCCTGTGTTACTCCCCCTGTGTTGTGCTCCTCCCCTGTGTGTACTCCTCTGTATTACTACTCCCTCCTGTGTTATGCTCTCCCATGTTGCTCCTGTGTTGTGCTCCTCCCCTGTGTGCTCCTCCCTGTGTGTGCTCCTCCTGTGTTGTGCTCCCCTCCTATGTGTGCTCCTCCTGTGTTGTACTCCTCCTGTGTTGTGCTCCTCCTGTGTCTCCTCTGTGTGTCTCCTCCTGTGTTGTGCTCCTCCTGTGTTGTGCTCCCTCCTGTTTTGTACTCCTCCTGTGTTGTGCTCCTCCGTGTTGTGCTCCT
>NW_024737635.1:20000-41423 GCF_018991925.1 Homarus americanus
CTCTTGTAATATAACCTGGGATATGTATTATATAGTTGGGATAAAATCTCTGGGAATATTGCCTGATATATATTCTGGTGATATAGGCCTGGTAATATACGGTACAGTATAGCCAGGGATATACATTACAATATAGTCTGATATATTTTACTCTGGTACTAAAGCCTGATATATTTATAACAGTTCATCATATACGAGTATACTGTAGTAATATAGGCGAGGTAATATAGCCAGGGAATATACGGAGTGGAACCGTAAGCGATGGTAGTCAGTCGTGTCGTTAAAATCCTCTTAGGTGAGAAAAAACTGGATTTCAATGGAGCTTCAGGTGTGTGTGTAATACTGGCGTTGTGGTGTGTGGAATGGTGGCGCTCATCACTCCATGTATGTATGTATGTATGTATGTATGTATATATCATCACTCCATGTATGTATTGTATGTATGTATGTGAAAATACGTGTATACACTATACAGGATGAATGCATTCGGTCGTATCTATATGTATACCGAACGTGTGAGTATATGAAAACATCACTGTGTATGAGTGAGTGAGTGAATGAGTGAGTGAGTGAGTGAGTGAGTGAGGGTTAGTATGAGGGTGTGTATGAGGTGGTGTGTATGAGGTGGTGTGTATGTCTCGTAAATTGAATTGTATATTTAAGGGGAAAACAGAATACCGGATTTTAGCGACGGATTAGGAACTCAGTGGGTGTATTAATGTGGGATTTTCAACTTTACATATAAATTAAATATTATGATGGGAACATTTTTTTCCTCTCTCTCCCGTTTTGGATTTTACATTGAATATCCAGATGGATTTTCGGGTTTGGAGATAAAGTAGGATTTTACACTGGATTTAGATGGATTATATTTTGGATTTCCTATTGAAGAGGATTAGGAATGGTTATAGGTGTCAATTTTGTGAGTAGAATTTGGAATGTGGAATTTGGAACGCATTTAGGATTGGGAACGTAAAATTGGGAATAGTTTTTGGATATGGGATTAGAATTGAGTTTAGGATTTGCAACACGGAATTAAGAATCAATGCTAAATGGTTTGTTACAGACCTTGGATTCGGATAAAGGTTTGGAACACATATTGGATTCGGTTAAGTATTTGGGACAGGATTTCGATGTTCTTTGATGCATTTGGAAGGGAGAATTTAAAACCAGTCTAAAGGTGTGTGTGTGTGTGTGTGTGTGTGTGTGTGTGTGTGACCCTGATAAACCGGTTCCTCTTTACCTGCAGTTTACCTATGGCTGTAATTAGTGGTTACCTGGCCGGCTTTACCTGCGGTTAGTAAACGTTCACCTCACGTTTATATTCCTGTCGGGTGATTTTACCTTGATATTTACCTGGTGTTCAATTAACGTTTACCTGGGCCGTTTTGCTGACATTTATACAGACAGACATATTTCATGTTCACATCTCACGGTCGCATGGACGAGCGCACAGACGGGAAATAACTCTCCCTCCCCCTCTCTCTGCCTCCCCCTCTCTCTGCCTCCCCCTCGGTTTCCCTCTCCTTTCCCTCACTCACTTCCCTCTCTCTACCCCTCCCTGCCCCCTACCTACCCCCTCAACTTCCCCTACATATCCTCTCCCTGTCCCTCCTCTTTGCCCCCCACCCCCCTTCGTCCTCCTGAACGACGGGGTAAAAATACTTAACTAGCTTGCATAACGTAGCCAGCACAGAATCCCTCAAGAATTCGATGAAATAAGTATCAGTATCGGTGTAGAAGCTCGTGTAAGATGACCCGTCTTGTGTGTGTGTGTGTGTATGTGACGTAGGTGGGGTCAGCCAGCACAGGTGACCACACAGTTTCCGTGTCCACTGTAATATTTAACAGCCAGGTGGTGTATGCTGCCGACACAGGTAAGCACAGTCAACATAAATACACAAGAGACGGGGGGCGAAGGGGTGAGGGGGGGAGGGACTGGAGTGTGGTGCATTTCCCAAGTGTCTCTGTGTTTCTGTTACCTGAATAACAAGTGAACCACAACGAACCAGAGTTAGACGAGAGTGGAAACGGACGCTAAAGGGGGGGTGTTCGTCCGTCCGTCCGTCCCTCCCTCCCTGTGTTGCCAGCTGAAGGATTTAAGATTTTTACAGCAGTTAATAAATACGAGGTTGAGGATTTAGTTTTGGATTAAGCAGTGTGGGATTTATGGTACAGGGTGTGGAGGTGAAGTATAATAGAGTGTGGTTTGTTCATTGGTACAAGGTGTGGTTTGTTTAGTGGTACAGGGTGTGGTGTGTTTAGTGGTGCAGGGTGTGGTGTGTTTAGTGGCGCATGGTGTGGTGTGTTTAGTGGTACAGGGTGTGGTGTGTTCAGTGGTACAAGGTGTGGTGTGTTCAGTGGTACAAGGTGTGGTGTGTTTAGTGGTACAGGGTGTGGTGTATGTTTAGTGGTGTGTTTAGTGGTGAAGGTGTGGTGTGTTTAGTGGTACAAGGTGTGGTGTGTTTAGTGGTACAAGGTGTGGTGTGTTTAGTGGTACAAGGTGTGGTGTGTTTAGTGGTACAAGGTGTGGTGTGTTCAGTGGTACAAGTGTGTGGTGTGTTAGTGGTACAAGGTGTGGTGTGTTTAGTGGGTGGTGTGTTTAGTGGTACAAGATGTGGTGTGTTTAGTGGTACAAGGTGTGGTGTTTAGTGGTACAAGGTGTGGTGTGTTTAGTGGCACAAGGTGTGGTGTGTTTAGTGGTACAAGTGTGGTGTGTTTGTGGTACAAGGTGTGTTTGTTTAGTGGTACAAGGTGTGGTGTGTTTAGTGGTACAAGGTGTGGTGTGTTTAGTGGTACAGGGTGTGGTGTGTTTAGTGGTACAAGGTGTGGTGTGTTTAGTGGTACAAGGTGTGGTGTGTTTAGTGGTGGTGTGTTTAGTGGTACAGTGTTTGTGGTGTGTTTAGCACAAGGTGTGTGTGTGTTTAGTGGTACAAGGTGTGGTGTGTTTAGTGGGTGTGGTGTGTTTAGTGGTACAAGGTGTGGTGTGTTTAGGCACAAGTTTAGTGGTACAAGGTGTGGTGTGTTTAGTGGCACAAAGTGGTCAAGGTGGTGTGTTTAGTGGTACAGGTGTGTGTGTGTTTAGTGGTACAAGGTGTGGTGTGTTTAGTGGTACAAGGTGTGGTGTGTTTAGTGGTACAAGGTGTGGTGTGTGTTTAGTGGTACAAGGTGTGTGTGTGTGTGGTAAGGTGTGGTGTGTTTAGTGGTACAAGGTGTGGTGTGTTTAGTGGTACAAGGTGTGGTGTGTTTAGTGGTACAAGGTGTGTGTTTAGTGGCACAAGGTGTGGTGTGTTTAGTAGTGGCACAAGGTGTGGTGTGTTTAGTGGTACAAGGTGTGGTGTGTTTAGTGGTACAAGGTGTGGTGTGTTTAGTGGTACAAGGTGTGGTGTGTTTAGTGGTACAAGGTGTGGTGTGTTTAGTGGTACAAGGTGTGGTGTGTTTAGTGGCACAAGGTGTGGTGTTTAGTGGTACAGGGGTGTGTGTGTTTAGTGGTACAAGGTGTGGTGTGTTTAGTGGTACAAGGTGTGGTGTGTTTAGTGGTACAAGGTGTGGTGTGTTTAGTGGTACAAGGTGTGGTGTGTTTAGTGCAAGGTGTGGTATGTTTAATGGTACAAGGTGTGGTGGTGAGGAATAAACATTAGTAATTTATCACTTTGGTTTGTTTAGTGGAGATTAAATGACACTCAACAAACACTGATGATGTTGACTTATCTTTCCTATAGTGTTGTATGTGTGTCTAGTTATTACCTGTTGGATAGGTTAGGTTAGGTTAGGTTTGTGTGTTTTTTCTGTATATGTCAAAGGTCAAGGTCACACAAAGGTCAGAATTATCATCGGACGTATTATTATGTCAAGGCTGTAATCGTTATCAACTACCCTTCACTGGTGTCCACCTGAGTGCTACTTGTGACTCCGTGTATAGACCTGAGCCGCTATGAACGAGGATCAGAGGTAATGAATTTCTCCTCCAGGTGACACAGTGATGGCTGTCGTCAAATGTTTACGATGGCAGGGTAGTAACAGGATGTATTATGTTTTTTGTCTTATAATAAAAGACAAGTCTGAGCTTCTAATTAAACACTGATGTCTTACGTACGTGTGTGTGTGTGTGTGTGTGTGTGTGTGTGTGTGTGTGTGTGGGGGTAACACTTGTATCATGAGTGAGATTGTCAGTATGATGGATGATCAAAACTCATCTAAACTATCAACCTGATCAACAGGGAGAAAGTGGTATAAGTGACGTCAACATCCTTCTGAGACTGACACATTTATTCGTTCCATCATTGACACATTTAAAGTGAAATCAAACAATAGGTGTTAGCCGTGTGCCATCCCCTGAGCGACGAGCTCAAAAACACACGTTATCTCTTCACTTTCCTGTGTTTCTATTTTTATTAAGAGATCAAAGGCACAGGAAGAGATCAGACAAACGTTGTTGTCAAATGGTTTACTAAGTCGTCCTCTTGTGAAGGAGCAAAAGAGAATGAACCAGGATGATTAAAAGTGATGGAGGTTATACGACGACAGACACTGAGACAGACTGCTGGGAGGTCCACCCTGTGCTATGCCGGTGTGTGAGTTGATTGTGCCCGGGTCAGGACAACACAAGCGATATAGCCGAGTGAAATATGTTTATTGTGTCCTTATGACCTTTAACTTTCCATAGAAGCTTTGATACGATTTTATTTTGGTTTTATTTATTTTATTTTTACCTGAGCGTCTCATTTTCACACTAGGGGCAGGGGCGGAGGATCTATTGTCCATTAAATGGCTTTATTTGTGACAGAATTGATTCACTTAATCCATAACAAAACTAATACGGTGTCGAAATTCCTCTGAGACTCTACCTTAGGTGGGTCAGTTATGTCCTCATTTACTATAGAGATGGTGATAATAAACGGACCCTTTGAGAATTCTAACCGTAGTGACTGTACTGTACTGTACTGTACTGTACTGTATTGTATTGTACTGTAGTATTGAGAGCGGGGTGGGGGCCAGACCGCGAGTGCACAACTTCACTTTAAGAGTTCGCGGTTCACCCGTCTGTTTCACCTGGACTGTACCTGAAATTTACCTGAGTGGCAACAGAACCGCGTCTGGGCCCAGCCTTGTACCAGTTGTATATTGTGCGCTGTAGTGTTTTGTGTCTGTTTAAAGAAGGTTTTATTTTTATTAAAGAAAGAATTTATAATAATAATAATAATAATAATAATCTTTGCTCATCACGAAAAATTAAACATACTTTTTTTTTTACCAGGAGAATCGAAAATTTTCACCACGTAGTATTCGGTAAACGTCCCCACACTCGCCATTTATCATAGATTTCTGGGATTTACGACCTCAGAGGGATATTGTCGCTGTTATAAAACCTTCCTCCTTCATTACCGCCTCCTGCTGCCATCTGTCTTCATTTATTGAAACATTATATATTGTAGACTGGCTAACTGGTGCCCTGGTAAACCCCTGACTGTTGTAGACTGTTTTGTAGACTGTAGACTGGCTAAGTGGTGCCTCGATAAACCCTTAGCTGTTGTAGACTGTGTTAGATTGGAGTGATTGGTGCTTCAGTATAAACCCCTGATTATTGTAGACTGTTAAAGACTGGGGTGACTGTTGCCTCGGTTAACCCCTGACTGACTGTTGTCTATTGTTGTCTTTGTTTTCGTGTTGTTTGGAGTTCATCAGCTGTTCCGAATTTTATGATTGAAAAGAAAATAACAAATAATTACCAAAAAAAATCTCATCCTGTTGGTGGTAACATCTCGTGAGACTAAATAAGATAGTGTGTTGTCACCTCACAGCGCCTCACTCAAGACGTGTTATGCTAATTTCCTCCTATAAGATGCTGGATTTCAGTGACTTAGTCCTCTGGGAACGCTTTTGTGGACGCCGGATTCAAGCAGACTTGGTTTCTGCTAACGCTTTATTAATAATGGATTCAGGTGACATGGTCTCTGGGAATGCTTTGAGTGGAGGCTGGATTCATAGCGACTTACCCCCCGTGTGAGCTCTCGGTGAATTTATATTGGTCTGTGAGGTATATTAAAATATATATCATTACCAAACCTATTATTCTACCTTATGTATAGTTGACATAAGATTCTAGCTTGTATCTCCTTCATAAATTAAAAAATATATATATATATACTTCCAGTTTATATGTCCACGATAACAATAATAAACATTTGAAATAAAACTCTGAAGTTATAAACATCAGAGAGAGGTGTTAACAGCCATGGATATTTATGGATAGAATTTATAACGTAATAAAAATAAAGTGGGTGACGGTTTTATTCACTTTATCTTCATTAGTGAAATGTGAATAGTTAGTAACGTAGAGTTTATCGCATTACCTGTTTTATTTAATTATCTTTTATCATTAATTTTATCCTGAACTTTATATTTAATTGAACTTCATTTGAACTTCATTTGACCTCTTTAATTCAACTATTATTATTATTATTATTATATTATTATTATTATTATTATTATTATTATTATTATTATTATTATTATTATTATTGGTGGTATTGAAAAAGTTGCGGGGAAGGATGTAGATATTCAGTGGAAACAGATCCCCTACTTATAGAGATTCAGTGGTATAAGAGCCTCTACCAATAAATATTGAAGTGGTAACAGGAACCCACACACACACACACACACACACACACACACACACACACACACACAACACACACACCTGCCGGAAGATATATCACAGTCATTATGCTAGACCAAGTATGCTGTTAGCGTGTCCCATATGTCGCCTGAATATAACCATATACTCCATAGTTGTGCCTCGATCACCAGGTAACTCACCATAAATGTTATTGTTTCCTGAGCACCAATAACACCTCACCATCACCCATTTCTTTTTTCTTTTTTTTTTTACTGTTGAAATTCTCACGGTTTTCTTGGTTCATTTGCTTTGTTCACCATCGCCTCACCATCATGACTTATACACGTTTTTTTTTTTCTACTTCACCATCATCACGTCCTCTCCGTCACCATTACGGTCAGCTTCAACCATTATAAAATACCATCGCCTGCCTTATTCTCATCTCCCCCACCATTGTAATTCACCAGTACACCACCCAGGTACCACTGTATTTGTTGCCTAAATAAACTGTTTCAATATCATCACCATCACTGTTTTTCCCCCGTCACCATCTCCACTGTCATTTCACCATTATAAAGCACTGTCCAACTATCCCCCTCCCCATCCCCCTACCCGTCACCACTATCTATCACTTCACCATTATATCACCATCAGGCGGCCCCTCTCCACAATTATCCCAACATCAGAACAAACACAAGGACTAGCGGTGTCAGTTGGTAGAGCCCGACCCACTCACCAATGCAATTTTTGACTGTTCTCCAACTCCCCACCTTCTCTTCCCCCACCTCCACCTCCTTTTTTCCACCTCCTCCATCTTCAACCATCTTCCCCCCATTTTTCTCCTCCTCTATTCACCCATTACCTTATTTTTTCCCCCCACCTGTCCTTTCCTCTATCTTTTCCTCCTTCCTCATCTCTCTCCCACCCCCCTCACCCTCCCTTCCCCTCCTTCCAACCTCACTTCCATCCACCACCCCCCCATCTCCACCTCCCAACGCCCTCCACCTCACTCCCTCATCCTCCCCACGCCCTATTCTCCACTTCCCCAGCCCATTCACTAATAAACATTTCTCTCTGTTACCCCATCGAATGACGAGTATGGGAGAGGGTGAGGATAGGGGTGGGGAGGGATGAGACAAGGAGGGTGAGGTGAGGATAGAGAGCAAGGGGAGAGTAAAAATGGGAGAATGAAGGATGAGAGAGAAGTGTTTAAAGATGGATAAGAAGCAAGCAAACTCAGAGAGAGGCCACGAGAGAGGCAAAGCTCACCAAAGCGAGACAGGATGGGGAGTCGGGCTTCACAACCGACAAGGAGGCACATAGGTTTCACAACAGTGCCACAAGTAGGGACAATTTTTAGTGTACTGTCACTATGAGACAGGTTACCAGTAGGGAGCTGGTAATGGTTGGCAGTATGTCAGCCAGCCCTCCACCGGGTTGTCACACCAGGGCATTGGCTTACGGGAGACTGTGTGACATGATGATGATGATGATGATTATGATGATGATGATGATGATATTACCAGAAGCCACCAGCCCCCATATTGGACAGTACCACAGAAACAAACCTAATAAGAGCAACCCAATAATCAGCACTTTTATAAAGAAATAACGTATGCAGTTATCTATAACGCAAAAATAATACACATTGACAACTCAATATCAAGAACTATAGCATATAGCGATGGACCGCGCCATACTAATTCCCACCTGAAGATTCAGAACACTAACCATGGCTCACTCATGATTCGAACAAAATGATCCATTTCATCCAAATAATCTTACACTTTAAATCCTTGTTATTATACACAATGACCTGCCTTCCATCAGTTTGTCAATATATTTTACAATGAATCCCTCACTTTTGCTTAAGCACTGCACTTGTTTCTGAAGTTTCGACCTAATATAAATCATATCTAAGCCATGTGTGTGTGTGTGTGTGTGTGTGTGTGTGTGTGTGTGAGAGAGAGTGAGTTTGTGTATTATTAATTCACATGCTCACGCACCAGAGATGGAAGGGCGGGCCAAGTAGTCTCAGGTAGCCGTCTGTCTGTAGCTCCCTACCCCTTTTAATCCCTCACAGACCAGATCTCCCGGTCTGTTGCGTAAATAGCCTTAAATGAGGTTGGTAGTCACTACACAGAAAAGCGAGAAAAGAGAGCAAGACGTAGCCCCCAGTAGGTGTAGAGCAGAATGTAGCCCCTAGTAGGTGTAACAGGATGTAGCCCAAGTGTGTAACAGGATGTAGCCCCAGTAGATGTAACAGGATGCAGCCCTCAGTAGGTGTAGAGAGATGTCACAGTAGCTGTAACAGGATGCAGCCAGTAGCAGGTAACAGGACGTAGCCCCAGTAGGTGTACCAGGATGCAGCCAGTAGGTGTAACAGGACGCTGCCCCAGCAGGTGTCAACATGACGTACCCTTAGTAGGTGTAGCAGACACGTAGCCCCCAGTGGTGTAACAGGATGCAGCCCCAGTAGGTGTAACAAGATGTAGCCCCTAGTAGGTGTAACAGATGCAGCCCTAGTAGGGTGTAGCAGGATGCAGCCCCAGTAAGTATAAAAGGTGTACCTCCAGCAGGTGTAACAAATTATAGCTCCCAGTAGGTGTAGCAGGAAATAGCCTATTAGTTATAGCAGGACTATTCAGACGGTGAGCCAGGTTGTAGCCACTTCCACCAGCAGCCACTTTACTGGCGGTTGGCCGGCTTTTTTATCAGGCAGACTTGGTCTCGGTTGCTCCTCACCTGGGACCTGTTTTGACTGGTCACTCCCTCACTTGGTCCTCTCTCTCCAGTTAGCTTAGTCAGCCAATGTAATCCCACTGTTCACCATGCCAAAGGTCAATTTTCTTTTTCCTTTTTTTATTTGCCCTTCATACCATCTCTCAGCATTTTTACACTCTAGCCATCTGCCTCACTATTATATCTCTCTCATCATCATCACTCACTCACACTTTTACTTCCCTACCCTTTGTTTCACTGACCACCATCACTATCTCCTATTTCTACCACGTTCCTACTCCACTCTCTCTCCAACCCCCATTCTCCGCCACCCCATCTCCACCCTCCCCATTTGTCTCCACCCCCTCATTTCTCCACCCCACGACTCACTCTATTTCTCACCTCATCTCTCACCTCCTATTTATCTCTCATGTGAGGTAAAACCCCAGAAAATGGAAGGAATTGAAGTAAAAGTGTTTTGTCAATGCATTTCAAACAAGCCAACACACACACATTGTGTTATGGGTAGCTGGGAGGGGAGGGGAGGGGAGGGAGGGGAGGGAGGGAGGAGAGAGGGAGGTAGGGAGAGAGGTAGGGGAGGGAGGGGAGGGAGGGAGGGAGGTGAGTAGGGATGGAGAGAGAGGTAGGGAGGAGGGACGAGGGAGGGACGCCTTATGTAGGTACACGATTTGCACATTTAAGGATGAATCACGTCTGGTTATTTTCTTCAGAAAAGAGGTGAGTCTGTCCTTTCGGGGTAGGGAGAAGGAGGAGGAGGGGAGTTATCTGTCTGAGCAAGAAGAGACTGGCGAAGAGGGAAATATTTAAGTGAAGTTGCAAGTGCCTGAGAGAGAGAACAAGAGATCTCCCCAGCAGTCACCAAAGACTCAGTTTTGTTGGCTCTTCTGTCAGTTGTCGTCAGGAGTTTGGTACCTAACCATTAGAGCCGGGGAGGATCTCGTGGTCATCTTCTGTTAAGAAGGGTTACTGGAGGCACGGCGTTGTCGAAGAAATTTCTCTCATTTCCATCTCTCACTCTCTTTATCTCTACCTTCATCTTTTCAGTTCTTCATTCTCTGTGCCCACCCTCTCACTGCCCTCCATCTCCTCACTTCCCCGGCCTTTCCCCTGACTCTCCATCTCCCCCACCTCCATCTCCATTCTTTCCATCTCCATTTCTATCTCCTCATTTCCACACCTCCCTCATTCTTCACTCTCACTTGCCCTCCATTCTCTCTCACTCTCTCTAAAAAAATTGGTTTATTTTTGCCCGCTGCCGCGAAGAAAGAGTTTAAAGTATTTATAAAGCGACCTAATGGTAGCAAGCTGGCAACATGAACCAAAAAAATTGTTACTTTTTTAATGTTTGGTTCTGCTTGTAATTGGACATAAGTGAGCTTAAAAGGCCCGGTGTTATAAGACATTCTCGAGCAATAAAAAGCGACTCGACTTAGTTTTTGCCAGCATGATGACTTTTATAAGCGACTCAAGGACTTCCAGAAGTTGGTTTCAACCACTTTGTCTTTGAAGGAGGACAAAGGTAGACGTCGTTCAGAAAGTGATTTATTTTAAGTTCTCATGAGAATGTGACCTTTGAGAGGCAGGTGGTGACGGTGGTAGGGATGTGGGGGTGATGAGGTGGTAGGATGTGTGAGGTGACGGGTGGGATGTGGGGGTGATGAGGGTGGTGGGGGGGTGATGAGGGGTGGGTAGCATGGGGTGATGAGGTGGTAGGATGGGGGTGAGTGAGGTAGGGATGTGAGCTGGTGACGGTGGTAGGGATGGGGTGATGAGGGGTTGTAGGATGTGTGAGGTGGGTGATGGTGAGGTGGTGAGGGGTTGTAGGATGGGGGTGATGAGGGGTTGTAGGATGTGTGGAGGTGGGTGAGGGGTCGGGAGGGATGTGGGGGGTGATGAGGGGTGGGTAGGGATGTGTGGGAGGTGGTGAGGGGTTTAGGATGTGTGAGGTGGTAGATGGTGGTAGGATGTGGGAGGTGGTGACGGTGGTAGGATGTGTGGGAGGTGGTGACGGTGGTAGGGATGTGAGGTGAGGGCCCAGGATGGGGGTGATGAGGGGTGGTAGGATGTGTGAGGTGGTGAGGGGTCGTAGGATGTGTGGGGAGGACGGGGTGGCAGGGGATGTGTGAGGTGGTGACGGGTGGTAGGATGGGGGTGGGACAGGGTGGTAGGATAAGTGGAGGTGGGTGGGAGGGGTCGTAGGATGTGTGAGGTGGTGATGGTGGTAGGATGTGTGAGGTGGTGAGGTGGTAGGGATGTGGGAGGTGGTGACGGGGTGGTAGGATGGGGGTGATGAGGGGTGGTGGATGTGTGGGTGATGAGGGGTCAGGATGGGGGTGATGAGGGGGTGGTAGGATGTGTGAGGTGGTGACGGGTAGGATGGGGGGATGAGGTGGTACGATGTGAGGTGGTGACGGTGGTAGGATGTGGGGTGATGAGGGTCGTAGGATGTAGGGGTGGTGAGGGGTGGTAGGATGTGGGGGTGATGAGGGGTGGTAGGATGTGTGGGAGGTGGTGACGGGTGGTAGGATGTGGGGGTGATGAGGTGCGTAGGATGTGTGAGGGTGACGGTAGGATGTAGGGGTGATGAGGGCAGGATGTGGGAGGTGGTGGAGGGTGGTAGGATGTGTGATGAGGGTCGTGAGGGATGTGTGAGGTGGTGAGGTAGGATGGGGTGATGAGGGTCGTAGGATGTGTGAGGTGGTGAGGGGTAGGATGTGCAGGGATGGGTGGTAGGGATGTGGGGTGATGAGGGGTCAGAGATGTAGGGGGTGGTGAGGGGTGGTAGGATGGGGTGATGTGAGGGGTGGTGAGGATGTGAGGTGGGTGACGGTGTAGGATGGGGGTGATGAGGGGTGGTGGGGATGGTGGGAGAGGTGGGTGACGGTGGTAGGATGGGGTGGGAGGAGGGGTTGTAGGATGTGTGGGAGGTGGGTGGGTGGTAGGGATGTGTGAGGTGGTGACGGGTGGTAGGATGTGAGGTGGTGACGGTAGTAGGATGTGAGGTGGTGAGGGCTCGAGACGTGGGGGTGATGAGGTGTAGTAGGATGTGTGAGGTGGTGGGAGGGGTCGGTGGATGTGGAGGTGGTGACGGTGGCAGGATGTGGAGGTGGTGACGGGGTAGGATGTGGGGTGATGAGGTGTAGGATGTGGGAGGTGGTGAGGGCTGAGGGATGTGTGGGAGGTGGTGACGGGTGGTAGGATGTGGGAGGTGGTGAGGGGTGGTAGGATGAGGTGGTGACGGGTGGTAGGGGATGTGGGGGTGATGAGGGTGGTAGGATGTGGGTTGGATGAGGGGTTGTAGGATGTGGGGGTGATGAGGGGTAGGATGTGTGAGGTGGTGATGGTAGGATGGGGGTGATGGGAGGGGTGGTACGATGTGAGGTGGTGACGGTGGTAGGATGTGGGGGTGATGAGGGGTCGTAGGATGTAGGGGGTGGTGAGGTGGTAGGATGTGGGGGTGAGAGGTGGTAGGGATGTGTGAGGTGGTGACGGTGGTAGGACGTGGGGGTGATGAGGGTAGTAGGATGTGAGGTGGTGACGGGTGGCAGGATGTAGGGAAGATGAGGGGTTCCAGGACGTGTGAGGTGGGTGAGGGTGCAGAGGACGTGGGGGTGATGAGGGGTCGTAGGATGTGAGGTGGGTGAGGGTGGTAGGATGGGGGGTGATGAGGGGTCAGAGGGGATGTGTGAGGTGGTGAGGGGTAGGATGAGGTGGTGACGGGTAGGATGTGGGGTGATGAGGGTCGCAGGGATGTAGGGGGTGGGTGAGGGGTGTAGGGATGTGGGGGTGGGGATGAGGTGGTAGATGTGTGAGGTGGTGATGGGTAGGATGTGGGGTGATGAGGGGTGGTAGGATGTGTGAGGTGGGTGACGGTGGTAGGGATGGGGTGATGAGGGGTCGAGGATGGGAGGTGGGGTGGTAGGATGTGGGGTGATGAGTGGTCAGGATGTGGAGGTGAGGTGGTAGGATGTGGGGGTGAAGGAGTGACGTAGGGATGTGAGGGGTAGATGGGGGTGACAGTAGGATGTGTGGAGGTGGAGGGTAGTAGGATGTGGAAGGGTCGTAGGATGTGTGAGGTGGTGACGGTAGGATGTGGGGGTGATGAGGGTCGTAGGATGTGTGAGGTGACGGTGGCAGATGGGGGGTTATGAGGGTCGTAGGATGTGTGAGGTGGTGACGGGGTAGGACGTGTGGGGTGATGAGGGCTGTAGGATGTGGAGGGTGACGGGGTGGTAGGATGTGGGGGTGATGAGGATTGGTAGGGATGTGTGGAGGTGGTGACGGGTGGTAGGATGTGGGGGTGATACGGGTCGTAGGATGTGGTGATGATGGGTAGGATGGGGGTGATGAGGGGTAGATGAGAGGTGGTGACGGATGATGTGGGGTGGTGATGAGGTGCCGGGATGTGTGAGGTGGTGACGGGTGGTAGGATGTGGGGGTGACGAGGGGTGGTAGGATGCGGGGTGATGAGGGTTTGTAGGATGTGAGGTAGTGAGGTGTAGTAGGGATGGGGGTGATGAGGTCGTAGGATGTGAGGTGGTGACAGGTAGTAGGATGTGATGTGGGGGTCGTAGGATGTGTGAGGTGATGACGGGTAGGATGTGGGGAATGAGGGTCGTGAGGACGTGGAGGAGTGAGGTGGTAGGATGTGGAGGGTGATGACGGGTGGTAGGATGTGGGGTGATGAGGGGTCGTAGGGATGGGGGAGTGGTGAGGGGTGGTAGGATGTGAAAGGGGGTAGATGTGGGAAGGTGGTAGGGATGTGGGGGTGATGAGGTGGTAGGATGTGGGGTGAGAGTGGTAGGATGTGAGGTGGTGACGGGTGTAGGATGTGGGGGTGATGAGGGGTGGTAGGATGTGGGGGTGATGAGGGGTTGTAGGATGTGAGAGGTGGTGACAGGTGGTAGGATGTGAGGTGATGAGGTTGGTAGGATGTGGGGTGAGAGGGTCGTAGGATTTGTGAGAGGTGAGATTGGTAGGAATGTGAGGTGAAGGGGTCGTAGGGATGTGTGAGGTGGTGACCCAGATTGGTGTGATGACAATGGGGGGATGAGGGGTGGTCAGGGACGTGGAGGTGGTGACGGGTGGTAGGATGTGTGGGGTGACGAGGTGATAGGGATGTGGGGTGATGAGGGTGGTAGGATGGGAGGTGACGGGTAGGATGTGAGGTGAGGGTGGTAGGATGGGGGTTAAGAGGGGTGGTAGATGTGAGGTGGTGACGGGTAGGATGGGGTGATGAGGGGTAGGATGGGGGAGGTGGTGATGGTAGGATGAGGGGGTGATGAGGTCGTAGGGATGGGAGGTGGTGATGGTGGTAGGAATGTGAGGTGATGAGGGGTCATGTGTGAGGTGGTGAGGGGTGGTAGGATGTGAAATGAGGTGGTAGACAGGAGGTGGGTGACGGTGGTAGGATGTGGGGGTGATGAGGGGTGGTAGGGATGTGGGGGTGATGAGGTGTAGGATGTGAGGTGGTGACGGTGGCAGGATGTGGGGGTAACAAGATGGGGGTGGTGACGGTGGTAGGAGGTGGTGACGAGAGGTAGGATGTAGAGGTGGAGGGTCGCAGGATGGGAGGTGGTGACGGGTGGTGGGATGTGGGGGTGATGAGAGGTAGAGGATGTGTGAGGCAGGAGGGTGGTAGGATGTGTGAGGTGAGGTGTAGGATGTGAGGTGGTGACGGGTAGGATGGGGTGATGAGGTGACGGAGGATGTGAGGTGGGTGAGGGTAGGATGGGAGGTGGTGAGGGTGAGGACGTGGGGTGATGAGTGCAGGGATGTGGGGGGTGATGAGGGGGTGGTAGGATGTGTGGAGGTGGGTGACGGTGGCAGGACGTGTGAGGTGGTGGACGGGGGCAGGATGTGGGAGGTGGCGAAGGTGGTAGGATGGGGGCGACGAGAGGGTGTAGGATGGGGGGGATGAGGGTGGTAGGGATGTGGGGGTGATGAGGGGTCGTAGGATGTGTGGAGGTGGTGACGGTGGTAGGATGTCGGGGGTGATGAGGGGTGGTGGGGATGGGGGTGATGAGGGGTGGTAGGGATGGGGGTGGGAGGGTGGTAGGATGTGGGGTGATGAGGTGGTAGGATGGGTGGGAGGTGGTGACGGGATGAGGTGATGAGGGGTGGGGAGGTGGGACGGGTGGTAGGGATGTGGGGTGATGAGAGGTGGCAGGATGTGTGAGGTAGATGAGAGGATGGGGGGTGGGACGAGGGGTGGTAGATGTGTGAGGTGAGGAGGTGGTAGGATGTGGGGTGATGACGGGTGGTAGGATGGGGGTGATGAGGGTAGTAGGATGTGTGAGGTGGGTGACGGTGGGATGTGGGGGTGATGAGGGTGGTAGGATGTGGGGGGTGATGAGGGGTGGCAGGATTCAGGGAGGGATGTCATGGGGTATGAGGGGTCGTAGGATGTGTGAGGTGTAGGATGGGGGTGATGAGGGTCGCAGGATGTGTGAGGGTGATGAGGGTGGTAGGGAAGGGGAGGTGATGAGGTAGGATGTGAGGTGGTGACGGTAGGATGTGGGGGTGATGAGGGTCGAGGAGGGGGGTGATGAGGGGTAGGGATGTGTGAGGTGGGTGACGGCAGGATGTGGGGTGATGAGGTAGGATGGGGGTGATGAGGTGGTAGGGATGTGTGAGGTGGTGACGGTGGTAGGATGTGTGAGGTGGTGAGGGGTGGTAGGATGTGGGGCTGGTGAGGGGTGGTAGGATGTGGAGGTGGTGACGGTGGTAGGATGGGGGTGATGAGGCAGTAGGACGTGTGAGGTGGTGAGGGGCGAGACGGGGGTGATGAGGTGGTAGGACGTGTGAGGTGGTGACGGTGGTAGGAAGCGTGAGGTGATGAGGGGTGAGGACGTGGGGAGGCGGTGAGGCAGGATGGGGCTGGATGAGGGGTGGGGACGTGAGGACGGGCAGGATGGGGTGATGAGGGGTGGTAGGACGTGGGGGTGATGAGGGGTGTGGGAGTGTGAGGTGGTGACGGTGGTAGGATGTGGGGTGATGAGGCAGGATGTGGGGGTGGTGACGGGTGGTAGGATGGGGTGGAGGAGAGGTAGGATGTGTGAGGTGGTGACGGGTGGTAGGACGTGGGAGGTGGTGACGGCAGGACGTGGGGCATGAGTGCAGTAGGAGTGTGGGAGGCAGGAGGGGTGGTAGGATGTGGAGGTGATGAGGGGTGGCAGGACGTGAGGTGGTGACAGTAGACGGGGTGATGAGGGGTGTGAGAATGTGTGAGGTGGTGACGGTGCAGGATGTGAGGTAGACGGTGGCGATGTGAGGCACGGCAGATGGGGATGACGTGGAGGACGGGGTGATGAGGGGTAGATGTGAGAGGTGGGTGAGGGGTGGTAGGACGTGGGGAGGTGGTGACGGGTAGTAGGACGTGGGAGGTGGTGAGGGGTGGTAGGATGTGGGGGTGATGAGGGGTGCAGGATGTGGGGGTGATGAGGGGTGCAGGACGTGGGGTGATGAGGGTCGAGGATGTGTGAGGTGGTGACGCAGTAGGATGTGGGGTGATGAGGGGTGGTAGGATGTGGGGGGTGATGACGGTAGGGATGGGGTGATGAGGGGTGGCAGGGGACGGTGGGGGGTGATGAGGGGTGGTAGGACGTGTGGAGGTGGTGACGGCAGGACGGGGTGACGAGGTGGTAGGACGTGGGAGGTGGTGACGGTGGCAGGATGGGGTGATGAGAGGTAGGACGTGAGGTGGTGACGGTAGGATGGGGGGGTGATGAGGGGTGGCAGGATGTGAGGTGGTGACGGTAGGATGTGGGGATGAGGTGGCAGGAGGGGGTGATGAGGTAGGATGTGTGGAGGTGGTGACGGTGGTAGGATGGGGGTGATGAGGGCTGGTAGGATGTGGGGGTGATGAGGGGTGGTAGGATGTGGAGGTGGTGACGGTGGCAGGATGGGGGGTGATGAGGGGTCGTAGGATGTGAGGTGGTGACGGTGGTAGGGATGGGTGATGAGGGGTGGTAGGACGTGTGAGGTGGTGACGGTGGGATGTGTGGGAGGTAAGGGGGATAGGATGTGGGGGTGAAGAGGTGGCAGGATGTGGAGGGGTGACGGGTGGTAGGATGTGTGAGGTGGTGACGGGGGCAGGATGTAAAGAGCAGGGTGAGGATGGTGAGGTGGTGAGGGTGGTAGGATGGGGGTGAGGGTGTAGATGTGTGAGGTGGTGACGGTGGTAGGACGTGGGGGTGATGAGGGGTCGTAGGATGTGTGAGGTGGTGAGGGGTGGGATGTGTGGGTGGCAGGATGTGAGGTGGTGAGGTGGTAGGATGTGTGTGAGGTGGTGACGGTAGGATGTGGGGGCATGAGGAGGTGTAGGTGGGAGGTGGTAGGATGGGGGTGGGATGAGGGGTGGTGAGATGTGTGAGGTGGTGTGACGGTAGGATGTGGGGGTGATGAGGGGTGGTAGGATGTGAGGTGGTGACGGTGGTAGGATGTAGGGTGATGAGGGGTGGGACGTGTGAGGTAGGGTGGTAGGATGTGGGGTGATGAGGGGTTGCAGGATGTGAGGTGGTGAGGGGTGGTAGGATGAGGGATGAGGGGTTGTAGGAGGTGAGGTGGTGAGGGGGGTAGGATGTGGGGTGATGAGGGTCGCAGGATGTGAGGTGGTGAGGGGTAGCAGGATGGGGGGTGATGAGGGTCGTAGGATGTGAGGAGGGTGGACGGCGGTAGGATTGGGGGTGATGAGGGTCGTAGGACGGGGAGGTGGTGGACGGTGGTAGGATGGGGGTGATGAGGGGTCGCAGGATGTGTGAGGTGGTGACGGTGGTAGGATGTGGGGTGATGAGGGTTGCAGGATGTGTGAGGTGGTGACGCGGTAGGATGTGGGGTGATGAGGGGTGGCAGGACGTGTGAGGTGGACGGTGGTGAGAGATGTGGGGTGATGACGGCAGAGGATGGGAGTGATGAGGCAGGGATGGGGTGGGAGGGTAGGACGTGTGACGAGGTAGTGACGGTAGGATGTGGGGGTGATGAGGGTCGTAGGACGTGTGAGGTGGTGAGGGGTAGAGGACAAAGATGAGGGGGAGATGTGGGGGTGATGAGGGGATGTAGGACGTGTCGGAGGTGGTGAGAGGTGGTAGGGATGGGGGTGATGAGGGTCGCAGGACGTGTGGAGGTAGCGACGGGTGGTGCAGGACGTGTGGGGTGATGTGGAGGTAGACGTGAGGGGCAGACGGTGGTAGGGATGTGGGGGGTGATGAGGGGTCGCAGGATGTGTGAGGTGGTGAGGGGTGGTAGGATGTGGGGGTGATGAGGGGTAGGATGCGGGGAAGATGAGGGCGCAGGACGTGGGGAGAGTGAGGGGTAGAGGACGTGTGAGGTGACGGGTAGGATGTGGGGAGATGACGGCAGGTAGGATGTGGGGGATGAGGGGTGTAGGATGTGGGGGGTGATGAGGGGTGGTAGGATGTGTGAGGTGATGACGGTGGAGGATGGGGTGACAGAGGGGTAGAGGACGTGGGGGATGATGAGGGTCGTAGGATGTGGGAGGTGAGGTGGCAGGATGTGTGGAGGGTGAGGTAGGATGGGGTGATGAGGTCGTAGGATGTGTGAGGTGATGAGGGGTGGCAGGAAGGCTGAGGTGATGAGGTGGTAGGATGCGGAGGTGGTGACGGTAGGATGTGGGGTGATGAGGGGTGGGACGTGGGGGTAGGATGAGGTGGTAGGATGTGTGAGGTGGTGACGGGTGGTAGGATGGGAAGATGAGGGGCAGAGACGTGTAAGGGATGAGGCAGACAAGAAGGTAAGACAGACGTGTGAGGTGAGAGGTGGTAGGATGTGGGAATGAGGGTAGTAGGATGTGAAAGGACGGTAGGATGGGGTGATGAGGTAGAGGACGTGGGAGGGTGAGTGTAAGGATGGGGGTGATGAGGGTGTAGAGATGAGGTGGTGACGGTGGTAGGAAGGCAGGTGAGGGGTAGGATGTGTGAGGTGGTGAGGGGTAGAGATGGGGGAATGATGAGGGTGGTAGGATGTGAGGTGGTGACGGGTGGTAGGATGTGGGGTGATGAGGGTGCAGGGATGTGGTGATGAGGGGTGGCAGGATGTGTGGAGGTGGGTGACGGTGGTAGGATGGGGGTGACAAGGGTGGATGGGGTGGTGACGGTGGTAGGACGTGGGGTGATGAGGTAGGATGTGTGAGGTGGTGACGGGTGGTAGGATGGGAGGTGACGGAAGGTAGGATGTGGGGTGATGAGAGGTAGATGTGAGGAGGTGGGAGGGGTGGCAGGATGTGTGAAGGTGAGGGTGGCAGGGACGTGGGAGGTGGTGACGGGGGTAGGACGTGGGGGATGAGGGTGGTAGGATGTGTGAGGTGGTGACGGTGCAGGATGTGAGGTGTGACGGAGGATGAGAGGTAGACGCTGAAGTGGTGATCAGAGCAGGAATGATGACGAGCGCAGGTAGACGCGATGCGGGAGGGGCAGGACGTGAGATGACGGCAGGACGCGTGAGGCAATGACGGCAGGACGGGGGTGATGAGGCAGAGGAGATGAGGCAGGACGTGGGGGGAGATGAGAGGATCGTGTAGGGACGTGAGGTGGTGACATGGTAGGATGGGAGATGACGGTAGGATGAGAGGCAGATGATGTGTGAGGATGGGATGAGGGCAGGATGAGGTGATGAGGGGTGAGGACGTGGGAGGTAAGCACGGCAGGATGGGCAGATGAGGGGTAGGATGTGGGAGGTGGTGACGGTGCAGAGACGTGATGAGAGGTGACTGAAGGATGTGTGAGGTGGCGATCGCAGGACGGGGGGACGAGATAGCGGCAGGACGGGGAGGCATGAGTGGCAGGATGTGGCGAGGAGGGGTGAGGATGTGGGGGAGATGAGAGGTGCAGGACGGAGGTGATGACGGGTGGTAGGAGAGGGGGAAGATGAGGGGTGGCAGGACGGGGGGTGAAGAGTGAGGACGTGAGTGCAGAACGCGGCAGGACGGGGGTGAGAGGGTAGAGACGTGAGGGGTGACGTGAGGATGACGGGGATGAGGGGAGGTAGGATGTGTGAGGTGGTGACGGGTGCAGAGAGTGATGGGGTAAGGGGTGACAGGATGTGGGGGTGATGAGGGGTGGTAGGATGTGTGAGGTGCACGGTGGTAGGATGTGTGAGGTGGTGACGGTGGTAGGATGTGGGGGTGATGAGGGGTGTAGGATGTGTGAGGGTGAGGGTGGTAGGATGCGGGTGATGAGGGGTCGTAGATGTGGGAGGTGGTGACGGTGGTAGGACGAAGCACACTAGCGACAATTGGCTTATTTTTTTCGTAGTTTGGGGTATTTTTGTGGTGTGTGATGTATTGACAGGGAAGGATTTTTGTTTTGTTGAGGTTTTATGCATTAACAAAGTAACTGCCTGTAGAAGAACCACAGAAGCCACTGTCTGTAGTATCTACTCTCTGTAGCAGCTATCAAGCCAGGTTGACTCAGAAGTAGCGTCTATAGACCTGTGGACGTCTTGAGGAGTTTATTCAACGGCAGAAAAGATGGTACTCTGCCCGTATGCTAAGAAGCCCCTCTATCTCTCATTTCTCTCATCTTCATTCTCTCATATCACCCATTCTCTCATCAACAGATGGAAGCCAGTGAATGCTTATATATAACATCACCACTACTGTTGATGTGCGGTTTTGCTATGAGGCCGGGAAATACTCACGCGAGGTTAACAAGCCAGACTCTGTAGGGTGGTGTGTAGAAGACATTATTTTTGAGACGTTTTACTACCGTACTTGATGATTACTTAAATGACTCGTAATAGCGTTTACCTAATGAGCCACCTGATAAGACCCTCCCACCCCCCCACCCACCCTCTCACCCTCCGCCCCACCCCACCCACCTCACCACCCTCATTCACCTCTCACCACCTCACCACCTCTCACCCACCTCCCCACCACCCCCATCCATCCCCCACCTCATCCCCACCCCACCCTCTGGTCCACCCCCTCACCAACCTCACCCACCTCTATCCACCCTCTCTACCCACCTCTACCCACCTCTCACCCACCTTCACCAACCCCCACCCAATTCTCTAGCAATACGTAACCGAAACCAGCTAACAACTGA
>NW_024737636.1:0-12781 GCF_018991925.1 Homarus americanus
ACCAGACAAGACGCTCTCCATACAAAACACGCCGGTAGTCTGGACCAACGCCCACCAGTGTCTTGGAATCTGGTTTGACCAGAAACTCACCTTCAAGCCACAACTCGAGTATCTCAGGCACAGGACGAAGAGCAGACACAATATAATGAGGTCGCTCACCAGCAAATCCGCAGGAGCAAACCTTCATGTGCTCAAAGCCTACTACACGGCCGCCATCAGATCGCTAGTAGATTACAGTGCTCCAGCACTCATTGGACTGAGAGAAGACCAGATAGCTAAGCTAGAAGTCATCCAAAATAATGCTCTCAGGACCATGCTCGGAGAACCCATGTGGACCAGAATTTGCAATTTGCAAATGGAAACTGAACTACCACCCCTGGCAGTACGAGTCAAGCAGGTGACAGCCGGTCTCCTCGCCAAAATCTGCAGAGCAGACAAGCCCACAGCTGCCAAGATTCGAATCAGTGCCTCCCTCCACCTCGACCACAGAGTGCGAGGGGCCACCTGGTCGCACGAGGCAAGCGAGGTCATCCGACACCTGCAAGCAGAAACACTCGTCAAGAACAACCAAGACACACGAGACAATGGTTACACTGTTCCTCCACCATGGAGCCCTCCACCAGCCACACTCCAATTCACCGACCTCGGCGACAGTAAAGCCAACCTCCAGAAGGAGGACCTCAAAAAAATATCTCTCCAAGCCATAGCCACCGAGACACCGGCTGATGCAGCATCATACTTCACAGACGGCTCGGTGGACCCAAAACATCACAGATCCGGAGCGGCCTTCTACACCCAAGGTCAGACCCTCAAATGGAGACTTTCCAACGACTGCTCCACCCTACAAACAGAACTGGTAGCAATCTCAAAAGCCCTACAACACGCTGCAACACAACACAACAAGTCCGTCATAATTCACACGGACTCGAAATCGGCCATGCAAGCGCTGCAACACAGTCAACCAAGAGACAACGTCCACATCATCACCTCGATCCTCGCGCAGCTACAGGAATTCCAAAGCCAAAACCGACCAGTCGTCTTACACTGGATTCCCAGTCATGTAGGGATCGGAGGAAACGACGTGGCAGACGAAGCAGCCAAGGCAGCTACACGTTCCAGTAGCGTACACATCCAAGTTCCAGCAAGTGTGCAACAGATCAAAAATCACCTCAGAAAGACTACCAAGCTCCACATCAAACAGAGCTTCCTTCATGCACTCAACGCTGGTTCCCAATCAGCCAAATGGTACCTGGCGGCCACAAAAGGGGAACCACCTTTCGCAGACAAGAAAACTCCAAGACAAACCCAAGTCAGCCTTCACCGACTACGACTAGGGTACAAGTGCTCCTGGCAGATGATCGGAAATGACGTCACGGAATGCACCTACTGTCAGGAGCCAGCAGCCAACCCACTCGAACACTATCTCCTCGATTGCGAGGTCACACAAAGCCTCCGAGCCAGAACTCAAATCTCCCAAGAAACACACACAACACCAGCGGCCACTCTAACCCGAAAGGCCCATACAGACCACATTCACCACCTACTCCGGGTCATCACACGATACCCACCACCCAGATAGCTTAGAAAGCATCCTCTCCCAGCAAGTGCGGACCCCAGTTCGGGGGGCGCGCCACTCCGAAGCTGACCACGTCCAAGAGTGGGGGCTGGTGGTAAGCGTCCACTGATCGGGGGTCCGCTCACACTTGCAACCTGCAGTATCCCTCCAATCTGCAGGTGGGACCACCCCCAATCCCAATCCGGTCTGGCTGCTCCTGGAGCTCCAGCCGGAACCACCAAACGGGCCGCCTATAGGCAAAGGCCCGTGTCGGACTACGGTCCGACAATCTATACAACAACAACAACAACCGGGCCGCCATAAACGGGCCGCCTATAGGCAAAGGCCCGTGTCGGACTACGGTCCGACAATCTATACAACAACAACCGGGCCGCCCGTATTGACTATTTCGTCGTCGAGATGGCCCGTACTAAACAGACTGCCCGCAAGTCCACTGGAGGCAAGGCTCCACGGAAGCAGCTTGCCACCAAGGCAGCTCGCAAGTCCGCCCCAGCCACCGGTGGTGTCAAGAAGCCCCATCGTTACAGGCCCGGAACCGTCGCCCTTCGTGAGATCCGTCGTTACCGGAAGAGCACAGAGCTACTCATCAGGAAGCTGCCCTTCCAGCGCCTGGTGCGTGAGATCGCCCAGGATTTCAAGACTGACCTGCGCTTCCAGTCGTCTGCCGTCATGGCTCTGCAGGAAGCCTCTGAGGCTTACCTGGTGGGTCTTTTCGAGGACACCAACCTGTGTGCCATTCACGCCAAGCGCGTTACCATCATGCCCAAGGACATCCAGCTGGCCCGGCGCATCCGCGGAGAGCGTGCTTAAGTCCTCTTCCTTGGGGAAAAAGAAAAAGCACAACAAAACCTACCAGACATCTATAACTCGGCCCTTCTCCGGGCCAAAGAACTGTTCTGAAGATAATTTTCATGACAATCGAAATGGTTGGTGGTAGGAGAGCGTTAATTTCGGTTACCCAAATCGCCTAACGGTAAGTTGGTAACATTCGTGCAGGCACGAATGTATAGTAGGTCATCAATTCGGGAGGTGGGTGGGTGCAACAAACAAGAGCTAGTAACAAATAAATGTATAAAGAATAAGTAAGTAAATAAATAAATAAAATAAAAGAAAATACAATAAAATACAATAAAATAAAATAAATTGTTTACATGAATTAGGCGTGCTGCAAACATGAAATGAAGCCCAAACACACTCCATGTATGTCACTTTGCAGTGGGTGTAAAAGTACTCCACGCAGAATTTATTTATTTATTTATTATGTTTCGATTTAGTCCGGTTTCTACGCCAATAGAAAATGCAGATTATTATAATTTTTTTTTTATTTATTTCCCTCTCAATATATCACTGTCGGTAACTGTCTCTTTAACATGTAACTGTGGCTCCGATGGAGCCGATTAAGTTGTAGTAGTGGGATGGCGTGTTTGTTGTGCACAAGTAACCTCTTACTTGGAAGAGGTGTACTTGGTGACAGCCTTGGTGCCCTCAGACACGGCATGCTTGGCCAGTTCACCGGGCAGCAAGAGTCGGACAGCTGTCTGGATTTCCCGACTTGTAATGGTGGAGCGTTTGTTGTAGTGCGCCAGGCGGGAAGCCTCGGCAGCGATGCGCTCGAAGATATCGTTCACGAAAGAGTTCATGATGGACATAGCTTTGGAGGAGACTCCTGTGTCGGGGTGCACTTGCTTCAGTACCTTGTAGATGTAGATGCTGTAGCTTTCCTTCCTCCTGCGCTTCTTCTTCTTGTCACCCTCCTGCGCTGCTTCTTCTTGTCACCCTTGGCAATGGCCTTCTGGGCCTTTCCAGCCTTCTTGGCAGCCTTTCCGGAAGTTTTGGGAGGCATGGCGGCACAGTTACTCGTGGCGCGGAGCGAGAGAATTGAAAACTGGCCCGACTAACTTTTCCTTATATACCGAGCGGGCCGCTCAGGATCAGACTGGCTGCAGCTACGGCTCTCTTACATTGGTTGGGTCCGCGAGACGGCCACCTGGCCTGATCCTGAGCTTGGTATAAAAGACCAAGGTGGCGGGCGGAAATTGAACTCCTATCACGAAAAGCAGCAGCAGCAACATGTCAGGACGCGGCAAGGGAGGCAAGGTGAAGGGCAAGTCAAAGTCCCGTTCTAGCAGGGCCGGACTCCAGTTCCCCGTGGGTAGGATCCACCGTCTCTTGCGTAAAGGCAACTATGCTGAGCGTGTTGGTGCAGGTGCCCCTGTGTACCTTGCAGCCGTCATGGAGTACCTGGCAGCAGAAGTGCTCGAGCTGGCCGGTAACGCCGCCCGCGACAACAAGAAGACCCGCATTATCCCACGTCATCTTCAGCTTGCCATTCGCAATGACGAGGAGCTGAACAAGCTCCTGTCTGGAGTCACCATTGCCCAAGGGGGTGTCCTTCCTAACATCCAAGCTGTGCTCCTCCCCAAGAAGCCAGAGAAGAAATAAGAACCCAAGGTTCGTTCACACAAGACAACCTAACCAAACAGGCTCCTTTCGGAGCCACAGGATATCACTTAAAGAGAGAAATATACGACATCAACGTTTTGCAGGATAACACTCTGTGCAAATTGAGTGTAAATGTTTTTGAATGGTGTAGATGTGAAGGGGTACTGCGGGGGCCTGGGGTGGGGGACTTAAACGGGACTTAGAAGGGCGCAAGAAGCAGCAGCAGCTTTAGCAGCAGCAGCAAGGGAGGCGACCTTATTTTCACTCTGGTTCATTGACAGTACACATTTACCAGCAGCATACATTGGAGTCATATTGTAATTGTAGACTAATCAGTGTGGGCTAGCTAGCCAATTTGGGATATAGAGCAAGAATGTAATGTCCTCAATGAAGTAATGACATAGTTCAAGATACAATAAGTGAGGTGGCCTGAAGTCTTTGACAGTGTCACATTCAATAATATAGTGCTTTAAAGGTGTATCACAAAGTTTACATGCTGAGTGTTCCGGTATGGGTACAGCGTTACTAACTTGCCAGATGTGTCTGTATCCTAACCTAATTGTGGCCACGACTACATCACACAGGCAGGCAGGAGCAAGTTGTTTGGACACTATTCCTAGCCCCCTTGGTCCCTGTTCACCTACTGTAGCAGTAAGTAGGTACCTGTTGTAAATCGAAAGGTTGCGAATTCGTATTCAGGGACAGTTGTTGGAGCTTCTAAACTTGAACTGACACAATCCGAGGAGTGGTGACCCGAGGATCACAGCCACTATCTCTCCCTTCCTAACCTCCTGCTCCTTCCTCTGTCCTCCCAAAATTGAACCATGCTATCGCAAAGGTAATAATACAGGTAGAGACAACAACATATTTTCCTATTGTCTTATTATATATTAATAACAGAAACGCTGCCGCCATCCCGGAGGCTTTACATTGTCTCACTGTTCATTCCCTCCACAATTCTTCCTCGTACTTCTTCTTCTTCTTCTTCTTCTTCTTCTTCTTCTTCTTCTTCTTCCATGAATACTTTATTAACGGTGTATGTAAGTTTCACCATGTTTTGCACGACAGCGGTAGAGCAAAGTATATTTTGTTAGCAATAAACCAAAAGCATATTTTATGGCCTAATCATCACTACATAGAACACCACCCATAAAGCATGATACTAGTAGACCACAAACTACTATAAACACCCCAAAGCATATTTTATTGCCTAATCATCACTACATAGAACACCACTCATAAAGCATGATACTATTAGACCACAAACTGCTATAAACCCCAATAATAAACTATACTAGTGACTATAATTGTGTTACCCAATATTATACGAAATAATACTATAAAACATAATAATAAACACACTAATAGTGTATATTAGTGACTATAATTGTGTTACCCAATATTATACGAAATAATACTATAAAACATAATAATAAACACACTAATAGTGTATATTAGTTGAATGCACAATCTGATGAAAAGTCAAAAAAAAAAAAAACAACATAACAATAACCTAGAAAGAGTGTAGAGTATTTTTGTGCAAACTATTATACTAGTAGATGGTCTAAGATAACTGTATGTGAAGGAAAAGGTGTGCTCTCCACTCAAACTTTCTTTTTATGAAATCTCCTACTCCCCAGCTGAGCGGTACGCCCAATGGGAAACAAAACGTGGCACATAACACGCCGCCCGCCAGCTCTGGCTCGGTGAATAGGAATCAGTAATCGGGCGGAGTATAAACAACACCGCCGCCAATGTGCTCCTCCCATCTCTGAGGAAATCTGGCGGGCAACTTAATATTATATTAGCATGTAATAATAATAACAATAATAATAATAATAATACTACTACTAATAATAATAATAATAATAATATTAATAATAATAATATTAATAATAATAACATGCAATTTCATTTTATAACACATACTAACAAAATAGTGTATAGCCTACTATACTTAACTATAATAGGTTAGGTTGCGTAGGAGGATCTAAAAAGTACAGTAGTATATACACACACACACACACACACACACACACACACACATACATATAGACAACAAACTAAATTAGAAACCACACGTCAGTGAAGTTATCAAATCCTCCAGTTTCTGTCTCCACCTCCTACGCCGACTCAAGTCCCTCGGTGTTCCTGCACACGAGCTCCTCAGTGTTTACACAACATTCATACTTCCCAAGCTCACCTATGCCTCCTCCACCTGGTCTTCCTCCCTAAATGCCACACAACGTAAACACCTAGAAAAAGTGCAAAAGAGGCCATGCAAGATTATTCTCTCCCCTTCCTACTCCACATATCAAGAAGCGCTCAACACACTGACCGACCCTTTAGACTCTCACTGACCATCACCACGACCTCATCTGCCAATTTGGTAAGAAGCTTCTACACCGGCTCCTACTACCATCTGAGATCCCTAGTCCGAGAATTGCTCTTCGACACCACAACCGCATCCAGCCCATACGTGCACGAACTGATCGCTATAAGAACAGCCCAGTCCCAACCATTGTAAAAATTATCGATAACTTGTAATAAATCAGTGTACTCACTCCCAGTAAACACTACTCCTTGCACTGTCACTATGTTGAAATGAACTGTAGTTTGAGCTTTTCCCCAGCTAGTTATTATATGTCTTATTTGTGTCACTCATGTTACTTGTATATTATTTGTAATTCGTAACCCATTCCCCAAATATGTAACTGTATATTTTCAGCCTTCTGGCTGCCAAGCACTTCCAATAAACCGTTAATTATTATTATTATTATTATTTATATGTTGGCCGATACCAACTCACTCCCCTGAACCCTCCTCCCCACCGGACTATCAACAAGTTCTTGCCATAAGGTACTATCTCATTTGGCCAAGGAATGGAACCAGTGATGAATAGTGGTGAACAGTGCTTAACTCAGTGAAAAACAACTCGGCAGTTGAGTCTTACCCAAGCTAGCTAACCACCTTCACACAGTGAGGTCCCAGGTACCCAGTTATACTTCCCCTGAGACTCCACGATAGAGAGGCCTGGGACCACACCTCACCCACTTGAATGAGTGAGTCATGTGGACCACGTGGTGTCCCCAAGATGCTACGACACCACGTAGTGAATGTTTTGCTACAGCATCATCATGTGAAGTTCCTCATAACACCATCTGTGAGGTAACTGCTACATCCTCAGGCCCCTCATAACGCCATCTGTGAGGGAGTTACTACACTACGTGTCTGGTGTTCAACACCTCACCTTACATGATCTATGCGTGCAAACATTAATCTGTATGTTCACTGTGTGCTCCTTCACCTTTCTCTAATGAGGTCTTTTGTTAAACCACCAATGTATGTACTAAGTCAATTGTGTCCAATGTATACTTTCGAAAAGCCCTTGTTTGGGTTAGGTAGGAGAGAGTAGTCGTCATTATTGTCCAAGCCACATTATTTATTTCTATATATAAGTAATGTAGGCTGGTTTTTAAATACCTCAATCCCCTAACGGTGCCGTTTGTATATTAAGAAATACCGAAGCCATACAGTACAACACCAGCGAATATGAAGTATCACTGTAACCGGCAACTGTTACTCACTCATGCCCTACATACGCCTATCAAATGTATGTATGGAATGGATGCTAGCCTGCAACTTTTTAGTGTTAAAACTCATTACTCTTACCGAGTAATATAGTGCGTGGTTATGTTATGTCATGTTGGATAGATTATAAACTACATTGGGTTACATTTCGTGAGGTTCGGTTACGCTACAGGAAGTTAGGTGAGGTACCTGGAGGTTAGGTGGATGTTGACTGACTGACTGACAATTATTAGGAAGTGGTTCCAACACGTTCACACACAACCTATACTCATACCACAAGTCCAGAATTAGAGAGGATCATGTTATTGGATATATTTTCAACGATTTACTCAGTGTCTAACCAACTCTTTAGCGATTTAAATGTGGACCTAAAATTAGGTCCGTATATTTGTTTGTCGTGGTGGTGGTGGTGGTGTGCGCCCGTCCATCAGGTTGATTAACCACCAAAACCATAAAGGGTGCGGCCCTGCCGTTTCGGGGCATACACCACATCCATGGCGGTGACGGTCTTCCTTTTTGCGTGCTCGGTGTAGGTGACGGCGTCACGGATGACGTTCTCCAGAAACACCTTGAGGACGCCGCGGGTCTCCTCGTAGATGAGGCCGGATATACGTTTAACACCTCCACGCCGAGCTAGACGACGAATGGCGGGCTTGGTGATACCCTGGATGTTGTCACGAAGCACCTTACGATGACGCTTGGCGCCACCCTTTCCAAGTCCCTTGCCTCCTTTGCCTCGTCCAGTCATGTTGTTGTGGTTGCTACTACAGGTGGTCCTGGTGTGGCTTCGCCGAATCGAATCGAAAAATGCTAGTGACGGGGGGGAAGGAGGTTCAGGAGAAGAATAAAGGGAGGATTGAAGTGAATTTTAGGAGGAGAGAACAGATGCAGTGGCTAAACACCGCTTGCGTGAGGGATTATAAGATGGGGGCAGCAGCAACAACCCGGCTGGACGCGGCAGGGAGGCGACAAGACAAGGCCAGGCTAGCGTCAGGTCAAGCGTCAGGTCAAGCGTCAGGTCAGGCGTCAGGTGCGTGTTGGGTTGGGCAATGGATGTTCAGTGCTTGGTCGGCCTGATTGTGTTTTGGTTTCTTGTGTGGAGGGGATGTCTTGGTCTTCTTAGCTTGATGTCGATTTTCTTCTCTCTCTCCTTCTCTTCTTGCTCTCTTGAATTGTCCATTCGTTTGTGTTTGGGTCTTCTTCTTCGTCTTCCTCGTATTTTAAGTCCTCATAGGTGTGGAAGAATTCAGAGAGGGAGAGGTTGACCACGTGGGCTTCAGCACCACTGGCCGCGTGGGCTTCAGCACCACGGGCCACGTGGTGTTCTTGGTTCTGTGTGGTGGGCTGCTTCTGTTGAGTTTTCTTATCTTGGTTTTTCTTTACTGCTGGTTTTTTCTTTTCTTGGGAGCGTACAGCAAGGAGGGCCTCTTTGTAGCTCAGTTTTTTCTCAAGACGGGCCTTGGCTACCCTGCATTCCTCCTTCCATCTGGGGCAGGTCCGGTCGGCGGAGGAGTGTGGGCCACCACAGGCAACGCATTTTTTCTCTGTGTTGGGGCAGGCCGTGTAGCGGTGTCCAGGGCTGCCACACATGGAGCAGGTGTCTTCCTGCGCCTCACACTTGTTTACAGTGTGTCCATAGTGCTGGCATTTGTAACACCGTTTCGGTCTGCAGTAGGGCTTGGCTGGCATAGTTACCCACGCCAGTTGAGCTTCCTTGGGTAGGGTGGAGTGGTGTCCGATGAGGGCAGTGGTGTCGGACAGCTTCTTCACAACTTGGAGCTGCTGCTCCTTGAGGAGCTCACTCAGCTCTGCTTTGTCCATGTGGGCAATTTCGGCGTGGGAGATTACACCCAGCTTCAAGTTGTCCCACATGAAGGCAAACATTTTAAAAGGAATGCCGTTGATGTCTGGGATCTCCGCGAGTTGAGCGGGCATGCCCATCTCGGCGAAGGTGATCTTGATGTCACCATGGGGCTTTAGGCGTTCTACCTTGGTGACCCCCACGATCCCATTAGCTTCGAAAAACTTCTGGAGAACTAGGAGGTTTAGTTTCTTGGGGCAGGTCGGCGTGTCCGGACGTATCCGCGCCACGTTAACAAACTCGTATCCGTTCATGGTGAGGGAGAGAGAGTGTGGCTTCGCCCACGGTTTGGTGGGAGTAGGTGGCGTGCTGTGGACGCAGCGGTAGTATCGTTCATCCAAGGCCGTCCCTCCCTCTTGGAGGTGGGGCGTAGCTTGCGGATGACGCATGCGGCACTCGTGGCCAATGAGGTGGCCACTGAGGTGGAGAATGTCTGTATATAAGCCCGCCCGCCTGCCGGGCCGCCCGTATTGACTATTTCGTCGTCGAGATGGCCCGTACTAAACAGACTGCCCGCAAGTCCACTTGAGGCAAGGCTCCACGGAAGCAGCTTGCCACCAAGGCAGCTCGCAAGTCCGCCCCAGCCACCGGTGGTGTCAAGAAGCCCCATCGTTACAGGCCCGGAACCGTCGCCCTTCGTGAGATCCGTCGTTACCAGAAGAGCACAGGGCTACTCATCAGGAAGCTGCCCTTCCAGCGCCTGGTGCGTGAGATCGCCCAGGATTTCAAGACTGACCTGCGCTTCCAGTCGTCTGCCGTCATGGCTCTGCAGGAAGCCTCTGAGGCTTACCTGGTGGGTCTTTTCGAGGACACCAACCTGTGTGCCATTCACGCCAAGCGCGTTACCATCATGCCCAAGGACATCCAGCTGGCCCGGCGCATCCGCGGAGAGCGTGCTTAAGTCCTCTTCCTTGGGGAAAAACAAAAAGCACAACAAAACCTACCAGACATCTATAACTCGGCCCTTCTCAGGGCCAAAGACCTGTTCTGAAGATAATTTTCATGACAATCGAAATGGTTGGTGGTCGGAGAGCGTTAATTTCGGTTACCCAAATCGCCTAACGGTAAGTTGGTAACATTCGTGGAGGTACGATTGTATAGTAGGTCATCAATTCGGGAGGTGGGTGGGTGCAACAAACAAGAGCTAGTAACAAATAAATATATAAAGAATAAGTAAGTAAAGAAATAAATAAAATAAAAGAACATACAATAAAATAAAATAAAATTTTTTTTTACATGAAATAGGCATGCTGCAAACAAGAAATGAAGCCCAAACACACTCCATGTATGTCACTTTGCAGTGGGTGTAAAAGTACTCCACGCAGAATTTATTTATTTATTTATTATGTTTTGATTTAGTCCTGTTTCTACGCCAATAGAGAATGCAGATTATTATAATTTTATTTTTTTTATTTCCCTCTCAATATATCACTGTCGGTAACTGTCTCTTTAACATGTAACTGTGGCTCCGATGGAGCCGATTAAGTTGTAGTAGTGGGATGGCGTGTTTGTTGTGCACAAGTAACCTCTTACTTGGAAGAGGTGTACTTGGTGACAGCCTTGGTGCCCTCAGACACGGCATGCTTGGCCAGTTCACCGGGCAGCAAGCGTCGGACAGCTGTCTGGATTTCCCGACTTGTAATGGTGGAGCGTTTGTTGTAGTGCGCCAGGCGGGAAGCTTCGGCAGCGATGCGCTCGAAGATGTCGTTCACGAAAGAGTTCATGATGGACATAGCTTTGGAGGAGACTCCTGTGTCGGGGTGCACTTGCTTCAGTACCTTGTAGATGTAGATGCTGTAGCTTTCCTTCCTCCTGCGCTTCTTCTTCTTGTCACCCTTGGCAATGGCCTTCTGAGCCTTTCCAGCCTTCTTGGCAGCCTTTCCGGAAGTTTTGGGAGGCATGGCGGCACAGTTACTCGTGGCGCGGAGCGAGAGAATTGAAAACTGGCCCGACTAACTTTTCCTTATATACCGAGCGGGCCGCTCAGGATCAGACTGGCTGCAGCTACGGCTCTCTTACATTGGTTGGGTCCGCGAGACGGCCACCTGGCCTGATCCTGAGCTTGGTATAAAAGACCAAGGTGGCCCGAGGAAATTTAACTCCTATCACGAAAAGCAGCAGCAGCCACATGTCAGGACGCGGCAAGGGAGGCAAGGTGAAGGGCAAGTCAAAGTCCCGTTCTAGCAGGGCCGGACTCCAGTTCCCCGTGGGTAGGATCCACCGTCTCTTGCGTAAAGGCAACTATGCTGAGCGTGTTGGTGCAGGTGCCCCTGTGTACCTTGCAGCCGTCATGGAGTACCTGGCAGCAGAAGTGCTCGAGCTGGCCGGTAACGCCGCCCGCGACAACAAGAAGACCCGCATTATCCCGCGTCATCTTCAGCTTGCCATTCGCAATGACGAGGAGCTGAACAAGCTCATATCTGGAGTCACCATTGCCCAAGGGGGTGTCCTTCCTAACATCCAAGCTGTGCTCCTCCCCAAGAAGACAGAGAAGAAATAAGAACCCAAGGTTCGTTCACACAAGACAACCTAACCAAACAGGCTCCTTTCGGAGCCACAGGATATCACTTAAAGAGAGAAATATACGACATCAACGTTTTGCAGGATAACACTCTGTGCAAATTGAGTGAAATTGTTTTTGAATGGTGTAGATGTGAAGGGGTACTGCGGGGGCCTGGGGTGGGGGACTTAAACGGGACTTAGAAGGGCGCAAGAAGCAGCAGCAGCAGCAAGGGAGGCGACCTTATTTTCACTCTGGTTCATTGACAGTACACATTTACCAGCAGCATACATTGGAGTCATATTGTAATTGTAGACTAATCAGTGTGGGCTAGCTAGCTAGCCAATTTGGGATAAACAGCAAGAATGTAATGTCCTCAATGAAGTAATGACATAGTTCAAGATACAATAAGTGCGGTGGCCTGAAGTCTTTGACAGTGTCACATTCAATAATATAGTGCTTTAAAGGTGTATCACAAAGTTTACATGCTGAGTGTTCCGGTATGGGTACAGCGTTACTAACTTGCCAGATGTGTCTGTATCCTAACCTAATTGTGGCCACGACTACATCACACAGGCAGGCAGGAGCAAGTTGTTTGGACACTATTCCTAGCCCCCTTGGTCCCTGTTCACCTACTGTAGCAGTAAGTAGGTACCTGTTGTAAATCGAAAGGTTGCCAATTCGTATTCAAGGAAAGTTGTTGGAGCTTCTAAACTTGAACTGACACAATCCGAGGAGTGGTGACCCGAGGATCACAGACACTATCTCTCCCACTACAAATCCCTTCCTAACCTCCTGCTCCTTCCTATGT
>NW_024737637.1:0-3243 GCF_018991925.1 Homarus americanus
CTGACACTCCCAGGTACACCTCTGACACTCCCAGTGCACCTCCTAACACTCCCATGACACCTCTGACCACTCCCAGGTACACCTCTGACACTCCCAGGTACACCCTGACACTCCAGGTACACCCTCAGACACTCCCAGGTACACCCCTGACATACCCAGGTACACCTCTGACACTTCCAGGTACACTTCTGACCTCCCAGGTACACCTCTGGACCTCCCAGGTACTCCTCTGACACTCCATGGCACACCTCCGACACTCCCAGGTACACCTCCTGACACTCCCAGGTACACCTCTGACACTCCCACCTCCGACCCTCCCAGTTACACCCCTGACACTCCCAGGTACACCACTGACACTCCCAGGTCACACCTCTGATACTCCCAGGTACATCTCTGACACTCCCAGGTACACCTCAGACACTCCAGGTGCCACCACTCACACCCAGGTACCTCTAACACTCCCCAGGTACACCTCAAACACTCCCAGGTACACCTCTCCTCCCAGTGCCTCTGTCCTCCCAGGTACCTCCTGTTACAGTCCCTGGTATTTTCTCCTGACTCCCAGGTACTCCTGACACTCCCTGGTACACCTCCTGACACTCTCAGGTACACCCCAGACACTGTTACACCTCACACTCCCAGGTACACCCCAGACCTCCCAGGTACCTCTGACACTCCCAGGTACACCCAGACACTCCCAGGTACACCTCCGACACTCCCAGGTACACCCAGACACTCCCAGTTAAACCTCTGACCTCCCAGGTACACCAGACACTCCCAGGTACATCTCTGACACTCCCAGGTACACCCCAGACACTCCAGGTACACCTCTGACCTCCCAGGTACACCCCAGACACTCAGGTACACCTCAGACACTCAGGTAAACCCCAGACACTCCCAGGTACACCTCAGACACTCCCAGGTACATCCTCTGACACTCCAGGTACACCTCTGCCACCCACTCCCAGGTACACCCTCTGACACTCCCAGGTACACCTCTGACCTCCCAGGTACATTTTAGACACTCCAGATACACCTCTGACATTCACCAGTTACACCCCTGACACTCCCAGGTACACCCCTGACACTCCCAGGTACACCTCTGATACTCCCAGGTACATCTCTGACACTCCCAGGTACACCTCAGACACTCCCAGGTACACCTCTCATACTCCCAGGTACACCTCTAACACTCCCAGGTACACTTCAGACACTACCAGGTACACCTCTCACACTCCCAGGTACACCTCTGTCACTCCCAGGTACTCCTGTTACAGTCCCTGGTATTTCTCTGACTCTCACAGGTACTCCACTGACACTCCCTGGTACACCTCTGACACTCCCAGGTACACCTCAGACACTCCCAGGTACAGCTCAGACACTCCCAGGTACACCTCAGACACTCCCAGGTACATCTCTGACACTCCCAGGTACACCTCTACCACTCCCAGGTACACCTCTGACAGCACCTCTGACACTCCCAGGTACATTTCAGACACTCCCAGATACACCTCTGACTTTCCCAGGTACTCCTCTGACCCTCCCAGGTACACCTCAGACACTCCCAGGTACACCCCTGACATTCCCAGTTACTCCACTGACACTCCCAGGTACACCCATGACATTGCCAGGTACACCTCTGACACTCCCAGGTACACCTGTGACATTCCCAGGTACACCTCCGATACTCCCAGGTACACTTTTGACATTCCCAGTTACTCCACTGACACTCTCAGGTACACCTCAGACACTCCCAGGTACATCTCAGACACTCCCAGGTACACCTCAGACACTCCCAGGTACATCTCTGACGCTCCCAGGTACACCTCTGCCACTCCCAGGGACACCTCTGACACTCCCAGGTACACCTCAAACACTCCCAGGTAGTCCACTGACACTCCCTGTTACACCTCTGATACTCCCAGGTACACCATTGAAACTCCCAGGTACACCTTAGACACTCCCAGGTACTCCTCAGACACTCCCAGGTACATCTCTGACTCTCCCAGGTACATCTCTGACACTCCCAGGTACACCTCTGCCACTCCCAGGTACACCTCTGACACTCCCAGGCACCTCTGACACTCCCAGGTACACCACTGACACTCCCAGGTACACCTCTGATGCTCCCAGTTACACCTCTGACACTCCCAGTTGCACCTCCGACACTCCCAGTTACACCCCTGACACTCCCAGGTACACCCCTGACACTCCCAGATACACCTCTGATACTCCCAGGTACACCTCTGACACTCCCGGGTACACCTCCGATACACCCCAGGTACACCTCCGATAGTCCCAGGTACACTTCTGACACTCCCAGGTACACCTCTAACACTCCCTGGTACACCTCTGATACTCCCAGGTACACATCCGACACTCCCAGGTACACCACTGACACTCCCACGTACTCCTCTGACACTCCCTGGTACACCTCTGACACTCCCAGGTACACCTCTGACACTAACTGGTACACCTCTGACACTCCCAGGTACACCTCTTACACTCCCTGGTTCTCCTCTGACACTCCCAGATACACCTCAGACACTCCGAGATACACCTCAGACACTCCCAGGTACACCCCTGACATTTCCAGGTACACCTCTGACACTCCCAGGTACACCACTCACACTACCAGGTACACCTCTGACACTCCCAGGTACACCACTCACACTACCAGGTACACCTCTGACACTCCCAGGTACTCCTTTGACGCTCCCAGGTACTCCTCTGACACTCCCTGGTTCACCTGACACTCCCAGGTACACCTCTAACACTCCCTGCTACACCTCTGACACTCCCAGGTACACATCCGACACTCCCAGGTACACCTCAGACACTCCCAGGTACACCTCTGACTCTCCCAGGTACACCTCTGACTCTCCCAGGTACACCTCTGACTCTCCCAGGTACACCTCCGACACTCCCAGGTACACCTCTGACAATCCCAGGTACAGTTCTCACACTCCCAGGTACACCTCAGACACTCCCAGTTACACCTCTGACACTCCCAGGTACACCTCTGACACTCCCAGGAACACCTCTGACACTCCTAGGTATTCCACTGACATTCTCTGGTACACCTCTGACACTCCCAGGTACACCTCCGACACTCCCAGGTACACCTCCGACACTCCCAGGTACACCTCTGACATTCCCAGGTACACCTCTGACATTCCCAGGTACTCCTCTGACACCTCCCAGGTACACCTCAGACACTCCCAGGTACACCCCTGACACTCC
>NW_024737638.1:0-13583 GCF_018991925.1 Homarus americanus
CAGGGGACTTTGTTATACGCGATCAGGAGACTTTGTTATACTCGATTAGAAACGTTTGTTATACTCGTCCACGGGGGCTTTGTTATACTATGATCAGGGGACTTTGTTATACTCGATGAGGGGACTTAGTCTTACTCGATCAGCGCCCTTTGTTATACTCGACCAGGGGACTTTGTTATAATCGATTAGGGAACTTTGTTATACTTGGTCAGAGGACTTTGTTATACTCGACCAGGGGCCTTTGTTATACTAGATAAGAAAACTTTGTTATACGCGACCAGGGGACTTTGTCATACTCGACCAGAGGACTTTGTTATACTCGATCAGGGAACTTTGTTATACTCATCCAGGGGGCTTTGTCATACTCGATTAGCGGACTTTCTTATACTCAATCAGGGGATTTTATCTTACACGATCAGGGCCCTTTGCTATACTCGACCTGGGGACTTTGTTATAATCGATTAGGGGACTTTGGTATGCTCGATCTAGGGACTTTGTTATACTGGGCCAGGGGACTTTTTTATACTCGATGAAGGGACTTTGTTACACTGGACCAGGGGACATTTTTATTCTCGATTAGGGGACTTTGTTATCATCGATCAGGGGACTTTGTTATACTGGACCAGGAGACTTTGTTATACTCGATCAGGGAACGTTGCTATACTCGATGAGGGAACTTTGTTATACTCATCCAAGGGGCTTTGTTATTTTCCATCAGGGGACTTTGTTATACTCGATCAGGGGACTTTGGTATGCTCCATCTAGGGACTTTGTTATACTCGATCAGGGACTTTGTTATACTCGATAAGAGGACTTTGTTATACTCGATAAGGGGACTTTGTTAGACTCGAACAGGGGACTTTGTTATACTTGACCAGGGGACTTTGTTATACTCGATTAGGCGGATTTGTTATACTCGATCAGGGGACTTTCTTATACTCGATTAGAGGCCTTTTTGGAGCTTCGATCAGGGGACTTTGTTACAATGGACCAGGGGACATTTTTATACTCGATTAGGGGACTTTGTTATTCTCGATCAGGGGACTTTTGTTACACTCGATCAGAGAACTTTGTTATACTCGACCAGGGACCTTTGTTATACTCGATTAGGGGACTTTGTTATACTCGATCTGGGGACTTTGTTATACTCGAAAAGGGGAATTTGTTATATTCGATAAGGGTTTTTGTTAGACTCGAACAGGGGACTTTGTTATACTCGACCAGGGGCCTTTGTTATACTCGACCAGGGGCCTTTGTTATACTCGATTAGGGGACTTTGTTATACTCGATAACGGGACTTTGTTATACTCGATAAGGGGAATTTGTTATACTCGATAAGGGGACTTTGTTATACTCGATCAGGGGACTTTCTTATACTCGATTAGAGGCCTTTTTTGGACTCGATTAGGGGACTTTGTTATACTCGAGCACGGGGCTTTGTTATACTCGATCAGGGGACTTTGTTATACTCGATCAGGAGGCTTTCTTATACTCGATCAGGGACTTTGCTATACTCGACCAGGGGACTTTGTTATACTCAATCAGGGGATATGTTATACTCGATCAGGGAACTTTGTTATACTCATCCAGGGGTCTTTGTTATACTCGATCAGGGGACTTTGTTATACGCGATCAGGAGACTTTGTTATACTCGATTAGGAACGTTTGTTATACTCGTCCACGGGGGCTTTGTTTTACTAGGATCAGTGGACTTTGTTATACTCGATGAGGGGACTTAGTCTTACTCGATCAGCGCCCTTTGTTATACTCGACCTGGGGACTTTGTTATAATCGATTAGGGAACTTTGTTATACTTGGTCAGAGGACTTTGTTATACTCGACCAGGGGCCTTTGTTATACTAGATAAGAAAACTTTGTTATACTCGACCAGGGGACTTTGTTATACTCATCCAGGGGGCTTTGTCATACTCGATTAGCGGACTTTCTTATACTCAATCAGGGGATTTTGTCTTACACGATCAGGGCCCTTTCCTATACTCGACCTGGGGACTTTGTTATAATCGATCAGGGGACTTTGGTATGCTCGATCTAGGGACTTTGTTATACTGGGCCAGGGGACTTTTTTATACTCGATGAAGGGACTTTGTTACACTGGACCAGGGGACATTTTTATTCTCGATTAGGGGACTTTGTTATCATCGATCAGGGGACTTTGTTATACTGGACCAGGAGACTTTGTTATACTCAATCAGAGAACGTTGCTATACTCGATGAGGGAACTTTGTTATACTCATCCAAGGGGCTTTGTTATTTTCCATCAGGGGACTTTGTTATACTCGATCAGGGGACTTTGGTATGCTCCATCTAGGGACTTTGTTATACTCGATCAGGGACTTTGTTATACTCGATAAGGGGACTTTGTTAGACTCGAACAGGGGACTTTGTTATACTTGACCAGGGGACTTTGTTATACTCGATTAAACGGCTTTGTTATACTCGATCAGGGGACTTTCTTATACTCGATTAGAGGCCTTTTTTAGACTCGATCAGGAGACTTTGTTATACTCGTGCAGGGAGCTTTGTTATACTCGATCAGGGGACTTTGTTATACTCGATCAGGAGGCTTTGTTATACTCGATTAGGGGACTTTGCTATACTCGACAAGGGGACTTTGTTATACTCGAGCAGGGGGCTCTGTTATACTCGATTAGGGGACTTTGTCTTACTCGCTCAGGGCCCTTTGCTATACTGGACCGGGGACTTTGTTATAATCGATCAGGGGACTTTGGTATGCTTGATCTAGGGAATTTGTTATACTCGATCAGGGGACTTTGTATACTCGATCAGGGGACTTTGTTATACTCGACCAGGGGACTTTTTTATACTTGATCAGGGGACTTTGTCATAATCGACCAGAGGACTTTGTTATACTCGATCAGAGGATATGTTATACTCGATCAGGGGGCTTTGTTATACTCGATCAGGGGACTTTGCTATACTCGACCAGGTGACTTTGTTATACTCGATCAGGGGACTTTGTTATACTCGACCAGTGGACTTTTTTATACTTGATTCAGAGGACTTTGTCATACTAGATCTGTGGACTTTCCTATATTTGACCAATGGACTTTGCTATACTCGATGAGCGGCCTTTGTTATACTCGATCAGGGGACTTTGTTATACTTGATTAGGGGACGTTGTTATACTCGATCAGGGGACTTTGTTACAATGGACCAGGGGACATTTTTATACTCGATTAGGGGACTTTGTTATTCTCGATCAGGGGACTTTTGTTACACTCGATCAGGGAACTTTGTTATACTCGACCAGGGACCTTTGTTATACTCGATTAGGAGACTTTGTTATACGCGATCTGGGGACTTTGTTATACTCGAAAAGGGGAATTTGTTATATTCGATAAGGGTTTTTGTTAGACTCGAACAGGGGACTTTGTTATACTCGACCAGGGGCCTTTGTTATACTCGATCAGGGGACTTTGTTATACGCGATCAGGAGACTTTGTTATACTCGATTAGGGGCCTTTGTTATACTCGATGAGGGTGCTTTATTATGCTCGACCAGGGGACTTTGTTATTCTCGATTAGGGGACTTTGAAATATTCGACCAGGGGACTTTTTTATACTTGATCAGGGGACTTTGTCTTACTCGACCAGAGGCCTTTGTTATACTCGATCGGGGAACTTTGTTATACTCGAGGAGTGGACTTTACTATATTTGACCTATGGACTTTGCTATACTCGATGTGGGGCCTTTGTTATACTCGATCAGGGGACATTGTCATACTCGACCAGGTGACATTGTTATACTCGATCAGGGGCCTTTGTTATACTCGACCAGAGGACTTTGTTATACTCGATCAGGTGATATGTTATACTCGATCAGGGGAATTTGTTATACTCGATCAGAGGACTTTGTTATACTCGACGATGGGCTTTTTTATACTCGATTAGAAATCTTTGTTATACTCGACCAGGAGACTTTGTGATACTCGATCAGGGGACTTTGTTATACTCCACCAGGGACTTTGTTATATTCGATCAGGGGATATGTAATACTCGATCAGGGGACTTTGTTATACTCGATCAGGGGACTTTGTCATACTCGACCAGAGGACTTTGTTATACTCGATCAGGGGATATGTTATACTCGATCAGGGGATATGTTATACTCGATCAGGGGTCTTTGTTATACTTGATCAGGGGACTTTGTTATACTTGATCAGGGGACTTTGTTATACTAGATCAGGGTACTTTGTTATACTTGATCAGAGGACTTTGTTTTACTCGACCAAGGGCCTTTGTTATGCTCGATTAGAAAACTTTGTTATACTCGACCAGGGAACTTTTTTATACTCCACCAGGGGCTTTGTGATACTCGATCAGTGGATATGTTATACTCGATCAGGGGACTTTGTTATACTCGGTTCAGGGGACTTTGTTATACTCGTCCAAGGGGCTTTTTTATACTAGGATCAGGGGACTTTGTTATACTCGATGAGGGGACTTAGTCTTACTCGATTAGGGCCTTTTGTCATACTCGACCAGGGGAGTTTGTTATAATCGATTAGGGGACTTTGTTATCCTCGATCTGGGGACTTTGTTAAACTAGGCCAGGAGACGTTGTTATACTCGATCAGTGGATATGTTATACTCGATCAGGGGACTTTGTTATACTGGACCAGGGGACTTTGTTATACTCGATCAGGGAACTGTTATACTCATCCAGGGGGCTTTGTCATACTCGACCAGGGGAATTTGTTATACTCGATCAGGGGACTTTGTTATACTCGATCAGGGAACTTTGTTATACTCATCTAGGGGGCTTTGTCATACTCGATCAGGTGACTTTCTTATACTCGATCAGGGTGATTTTGTCTTACACGATCAGGGCCCTTTGCTATACTCGACCGGGGGATTTTGTTATAATCGATCAGGGGACTTTGGTATGCTCGATCTAGGGACTTTGTTATACCGGGTCAGGGGACACTTTTATACTCGATGAGGGGACTTTGTTTCACTGGACCAGGGGACATTTTTATACACGATTAGGGGACTTTGTTATACTCGATCAGGTGACTTTGTCTTACTCGAACAGGGCTCTTTGCTATACTCGACCGGGGGACTTTGTTATAATGGATTAGGGAGCTTTGGTATGCTCGACCTAGGGACTTTGTTATACTCGATCAGGGACTTTGTTATACTCGACCAGGGGCCTTTGTTATACTCGATTAGGGGACTTTGTTATACTCGATAACGGGACTTTGTTATACTCGTTAAGGGGAATTTGTTATACTCGATAAGGGGACTTTGTTATACTCGATCAGGGGACTTTCTTATACTCGATTAGAGGCCTTTTTTGGACTCGATCAGGGGACTTTGTTATACTCGAGCAGGGGGCTTTGTTATACTCTTCAGGGGACTTTGTTATACTCGATCAGGAGGCTTTCTTATACTCGATCAGGGACTTTGCTATACTCGACCAGGGGACTTTGTTATACTCAATCAGGGGATATGTTATACTCGATCAGGGGACTTTGTTATACTCATCCAGGGGACTTTGTTATACGCGATCAGGGGACTTTGTTATACGTGATCAGGAGACTTTGTTATACTCGATTAGGAACGTTTGTTATACTCGTCCACGGGGGCTTTGTTATACTAGGATCAGGGGACTTTGTTATACTCGATGAGGGGACTTAGTCTTACTCGATCAGCGCCCTTTGTTATACTCGACCAGGGGACTTTGATATAATCGATTAGGGAACTTTGTTATACTTGGTCAGAGGACTTTGTTATACTCGACCAGGGGCCTTTGTTATACTAGATAAGAAAACTTTGTTATACTCGACCAGGGGACTTTGTCATACTCGACCAGAGGACTTTGTTATACTCGATCAGGGAACTTTGTTATACTCATCCAGGGGGCTTTGTCATACTCGATCAGCGGACTTTCTTATACTCAATCAGGGGATTTTGTCTTACACGATCAGGGCCCTTTGCTGTACTCGACCTGGGGACTTTGTTATAATCGATCAGGGGACTTTGGTATGCTCGATCTAGGGACTTTGTTATACTGGGCCAGGGGACTTTTTTATACCCGATGAAGGGACTTTGTTACACTGGACCAGGGGACATTTCTATTCTCGATTAGGGGACTTTGTTATCCTCGATCAGGGGACTTTGTTATACTGGACCAGGAGACTTTGTTATACTCGATGAGGGAACGTTGTTATACTCGATGAGGGAACTTTGTTATACTCATCCAGGGGGCTTTGTTATTTTCCATCAGGGGACTTTGTTATACTCGATCAGGGGACTTTGGTATGCTCGACAGGGGGACTTTGTTATAATCGATTAGGGGACTTTGGTATGCTCGATCTAGGGACTTTGTTATACTCGATCAGGGACTTTGTTATACTCGATAAGGAGACTTTGTTATACTCGATAAGGGGAATTTGTTTTACTCGATAAGGGAACTTTGTTAGACTCGAACAGGGGACTTTGTTATACTCGATTAGAGGCCTTTTTTAGACTCGATCAGGGGACTTTGTTATACTCGTGCAGAGAGCTTTGTTATACTCGATCAGGGGACTTTGTTATACTCGAGCAGGGGGCTCTGTTATACTCGATTAGGGGACTTTGTCTTACTCGCTCAGGGCCCTTTGCTATACTGGACCGGGGACTTTGTTATAATCGATCAGGGGACTTTGGTATGCTTGATCTAGGGACTTTGTTATACTCGATCAGGGGATTTTGTTATCCTCGACCAGGGGACTTTTTTATACTTGATTCAGGGGACTTTGTCATCCTAGATCTGTGGACTTTCCTATATTTGACCAATGGACTTTGCTATACTCGATGAGCGGCCTTTGTTATACTCGATCAGGGGACTTTGTTATACTTGATTAGAGGACTTTGTTATACTCGATCAGGGGACTTTGTTACACAGGACCAGGGGACATTTTTATACTCGATTAGGGGACTTTGTTATTCTCGACCAGGGACCTTTGTTATACTCGATTAGGGGACTTTGTTATGCTCGATATGGGGACTTTGTTTTACTCGAAAAGGGGAATTTGTTATATTCGACAAGGGTTTTTGTTAGACTCGAACAGGGGACTTTGTTAAACTCGACCAGGGGCCTTTGTTATACTCGATCAGGGAACTTTGTTATACTCGACCAGGGATCTCTTTTATACTTGACCAATGGACTTTGTTATCCTCGATGAGGGGCCTTTGTTATACTCGATGAGGTGACTTTGTTATACTCAACCAGGGGACTTTGTTATACTCGATCAGGGGACTTTTTTATCCTCGACCAGAGGACTTTGTTATACTCAATCAGGGGATATGTTATACTCGATCAGGGGACTTCGTTATACTCAACCAGGGGAGTTTGTTATACTCGATCAGGGGACTTTGTTATACGCGATCAGGAGACTTTGTTATACTCGATTAGGGGGCTTTGTTATACTCGATGAGGGTGCTTTATTATGCTCGACCAGGGGACTTTGTTATATTCGATTAGGGGATTTTGAAATATTCGACCAGGGGACTTTTTTATACTTGATCAGGGGACTTTGTCTTACTCGACCAGAGGCCTTTGTTATACTCGATCGGGGAACTTTGTTATACTCGATGAGTGGACTTTACTATATTTGACCAATGGGCTTTGCTATACTCGATGTGGGGCCTTTGTTATACTCGATCAGGGGACTTTGTTATACTCGACCAGGTGACATTGTAATACTCGATCATGGGGACTTTGTTATACTCGACCAGAGGACTTTGTTATACTCGATCAGGTGATAAGTTATACTCGATCAGGGGACTTTGTTATACTCGATCAGAGGACTTTGTTATACTCGACGATGGGCTTTTTTATACTCGATTAGAAAACTTTGTTATACTCGACCAGGAGACTTTGTGATACTCGATCAGGGGACTTTGTTATACTCCACCAGGGACTTTGTTATATTCGATCAGGGATATGTAATACTCGATTAGGGGACTTTGTTATACTCGATCAGGGGACTTTGTCATACTCGACCAGAGGAATTTGTTATACTCGATCAGGGGATATGTTATACTCGATCAGGGGTCTTTGTTATACTTGATCAGGGGACTTTGTTATACTTGATTAGGGGACTTTGTTATACTAGATCAGGGGACTTTGTTATACTTGATCAGAAGACTTTGTTTTACTCCACCAAGGGCCTTTGTTATGCTCGATTAGAAAACTTTGTTATACTCGACCAGGGAACTTTGTTATACTCCACCAGGGACTTTGTGATACTCGATCAGTGGATATGTTATTCTCGATCAGGGGACTTTGTTATACTCGGTTTAGGGGACTTTGTTATACTCGTCCAAGGGGCTTTTTTATACTAGGATCAGGGGACTTTGTTATACTCGATGAGGGGACTTAGTCTTACTCGATCAGGGCCCTTTGTCATACTCGACCAGGGGACTTTGTTATAATCGATTAGGGGACTTTGTTATCCTCGATCTGGGGACTTTGTTATAATCGATTAGGGGACTTTGTTATCCTCGATCTGGGGACTTTGTTAAACTAGGCCAGGAGACGTTGTTATACTCGACCAGGGGATATGTTATACTCGATCAGGGGACTTTGTTATACTGGACCAGGGAACTTTGTTATACTCGATCAGGGGACTTTGTTATACTCGATCAGGGAACTGTTATACTCATCCATGGGGCTTTGTCATACTCGACCAGGGGAATTTGTTATACTCGATCAGGGGACTTTCTTATACTCGAACAGGGGATTTTGTCTTACACGATCAGGGCCCTTTGCTATACTCGACCGGGGGATTTTGTTATAATCGATCAGGGGACTTTGGTATGCTCGATCTAGGGACTTTGTTATACCGAGCCAGGGGACTTTTTTATACTCGATGAGGGGACTTTGTTTCACTGGACCAGGGGACATTTTTATACACGATTAGGGGACTTTGTTATACTCGATCAGGGGACTTCGTCTTACTCGATCAGGGCCCTTTGCTATACTCGACCGGGGGTCTTTGTTATAATCGATTAGGGGGCTTTGGTATGCTCGACCTAGGGACTTTGTTATACTCGATCAGGACTTTGATATACCTCGACCAGGGCCTTTGTTATAAATTCATTAGGGGACTTCTGCTATACCTCGATAACGACTTTGTTATACCTGATAAGGGAATTTGTTATAATTTATAAGGGGACTTTGTTATACTCGATCAGGGGACTTTCTTATACTCGATTAGAGGTCTTTTTTGGACTCGATCAGGGGACTTTGTTATACTCGAGCAGGGGGCTTTGTTATACTCGATCAGGGGACTTTGTTATACTCGATCAGGAGGCTTTCTTATACTCGATCTGGGACTTTGCTATACTCGACCTGGGGACTTTGTTATTCTCAATCAGGGGATATGTTATACTCGATCAGGGGACTTTGTTATACTCATCCAGGGGACTTTGTTATACTCGATCAGGGGACTTTGTTATACGCGATCAGGAGACTTTGTTATACTCGATTAGAAACGTTTGTTATACTCGTCCAGGGGGGCTTTGTTATACAAGGATCAGGGGACTTTGTTATACTCGATGAGGGGACTTAGTCTTACTCGATCAGCGCCCTTTGTTATACTCGACCAGGGGACTTTGTTATAATCGATTAGGGAACTTTGTTATACTTGATCAGAGGACTTTGTTATACTCGACCAGGGGCCTTTGTTATACTAGATAAGAAAATTTGTTATACTCGACCAGGGGACTTTGTCATACTCGACCAGAGGACTTTGTTATACTCGATCAGGGAACTTTGTTATACTCATCCAGGGGGCTTTGTCATACTCGATCAGCGGACTTTCTTATAATCAATCAGGGGATTTTGTCTTACACGATCAGGGCCCTTTGCTATACTCGACCTGGGGACTTTGTTATAATCGATCAGGGGACTTTGGTATGCTCGATCTAGGGACTTTGTTATACTGGGCCAGGGGACTTTTTTATACTCGATGAAGGGACTTTGTTACACTGGACCAGGGGACATGTTTTTCTCGATTAGGGGACTTTGTTATCCTCGATCAGGGGACTTTGTTGTACTGGACCAGGAGACTTTGTTATACTCGATCAGGGAATGTTGTTATACTCGATGAGGGAACTTTGTTATACTCATCCAGGGGGCTTTGTTATTTTCCATCAGGGAACTGTGTTATACTCGATCAGGGGACTTTGGTATGCTCGACCGGGGGACTTTGTTATAATCGATTAGGGGACTTTGGTATGCTCGATCTAGGGACTTTGTTATACTCGATCAGGGACTTTGTTATACTCGATAAGGGGACTTTGGTATACTCGATAAGGGGAATTTGTTTTACTCAATAAGGGGACTTTGTTAGACTGGAACAGGGGACTTTGTAATACTTGACCAGGGGACTTTGTTATACTCGATTAGGCGGCTTTGTTATACTCGATCAGGGGACTTTCTTATACTCGATTAGAGGCCTTTTTTAGACTCGATCAGGGGACTTTGTTATACTCGTGCAGGGAGCTTTGTTATACTCGATCAGGGGACTTTGTTATACTCGAACAGGAGGCTTTGTTATACTCGATTAGGGGACTTTGCTATACTCGACCAGGGGACTTTGTTATACTCGAGCAGGGGGCTCTGTTATACTCGATTAGGGGACTTTGTCTTACTCGCTCAGGGCCCTTTGCTATATTGGACCGGGGACTTTGTTATAATCGATCAGGGGACTTTGGTATGCTTGATCTAGGGACTTTGTTATACTGGGCCAGGGGACTTTTTTATACTCGATCGGGCGACTTTGTTACACTGGACCAGGGGACATTTTTATTCTCGATTAGGGGACTTTGTTACACTCGATGAGGGACTTTGTTATACTCGACCAGGGCCTGTGTTATACTCGATCAGGGAACTTTGTTATACTAGATCAGGGGACTTTGTTATACTCGATTAAAGGCCTTTTTTGGACTCGATCAGGGTCTAGCGTATTGTCAGATACCCGAAGAATGTTCTATACTACTGAGGGTATACACAAACACTTGTTGTCTTTAAAAGTAGGTTCTATTCTCGTACGGGAGATATATATACAATAGTAGGACGCAGAAGCCCGTGGTCACGCCACGAGGACTCTGTCTTCTCTCTTTTTACCTCTATCTATGTATTACTACGCGCTGGCCTGTACAGATGCCAGCATTCACAAGCTGAATACATAAAGTATAAATGTAATAATTTATATACATAATATGGTGCACAATAAATAGAATATTACATAGAATTAATACATGTTCTGTAATACTTTACTATACATAATTAATAAGAGTAATATAAGAGTAATATAATAATATACAGCTGAAGGTACTACTTTGTGTCCATATATATCATACCACTCCCTCCCCCCTATACGCTCATAGTTTCATCTTGAGCGGACCATTTGTTTCTGAGTCGCTCGGACCTGCGGAGTACTGGGGCAGAAACACAAGGTGGGGATGGATTTACTTTAGAGACATCAACATTAGGGGACTCAACTGGGGAGGGGTCAACACTAGGCAGCTCCACAGGTCGGAGGAAACGACGGTTCCTCCACCATACTCTACCACTAGGAAGACGCACTTGGTAGTCCCTTGACCGGTCAATACCCATGACAACCCCAACCTTGTCCCAGCGGTGAGATACCGGATCTTGAATCCTGATCTGCTGGCCGATACTCAACCTGGGAAGGGGGCGGGCATGACAGTCGTACCGAGCAGCGACATCTGCGGCTCGTTTTGCTGCATGGCGGTCACATTCCTCAGTCTTGGCCTGCCATTCTTGAGAAAAAGACTTCGGGTGGGCAGGAACACAAGACCTGAGATGATGTCCGTATAGAACCTGGGCTGGGGAGCGTCCGGTGAAGTTCGGGGTGTTGCGTAACTCCAACAAACCTCGATCGAAGTCCTCGCAGTCGATATTTCCTGAGGGTGACACCTTAAGGATCAGGTGCTTCACAGTCTTGACTGCGGCTTCAGCGTGTCCATTCGCCTGGGGGTAGTGGGGCGAGGTCACGACATGACGGACTCCCCAACGGTCCATGAAGTCCCGGAACTCGTGGCTGGTGAACTGGGGTCCTCCATCAGTCCTGAGGCGGAGGGGAACACCAACTTCTCTGAAGTAATGCCTGAAGTTCCGGATGGTAGCAGTAGCCGTTGTATCACTACCACAGGGGACGACAACAGGCCATCCAGACAGTCGGTCGGCAATGACGAGGAAGGACTTCCCTGCAACTGCAAAGAAATCGGCCGACACAGACTCGAAGGGTCTTGAAGGGTTATCGTCGCACATTAAAGGTTCCTGTTGCTGGCTAGGTTGCAGAATCTGGCACGGTTCACAGGCACGGACGGTACTTGCAATGTCCGCGTTGATTCCGGGCCAAAATACAGTCTGCTTCGCCCGTCGCTTGGTGGCCTCCACTCCTCGATGGCTGTCGTGAAGGCGGGCCAAGGTACGGCGGCGTAGGGCAGCAGGAATAACTACTCGTGGACCATACAAGACGAGGTCTCCATCACAATAGAGGTCCTCGCGTATTTTCCAGTACGGGAGTAGCGATTCATGAAGGTCGTATCGATTAGATGGAAATCCCCGAGACACACAGTCGACGAGCCGGATGTAGGAAGGGTCGGCCCGGGCTGCGGTGCGGAGATCTTCAAGGGTCTTGTCTGCATCCGGTGCTGTAGACTCTTCTGATGTGAAGACGGCCTTCAATGAAACCACTGACTTGAGGGATGCAGCAGCTGTAGAACACAACATCTCGTCCTCTGGGGTGGGGCGACTGACAGGGGCGCGGGACAGGGCATCCGGGATGCACAACAGCTTACCAGCACGCCACACAGCCGTGAAGAGATAAGGCGAGAGCTTCTCTTTCAGACGTTGAAGGCGAGGATTTTCTACTGCATCCAAAGAGTAGTGATTGATTATAGGTATAAGGGGGCGATGATCCGTGAAGAGGGTGAAGTGCTGAAGTCCTATCAGGTAGAAACGGCACTTCGCCATCGCCCAGACAACAGCCAACATCTCCAGTTCAATCGTGGCATATCGGGTCTCAGCGTCCGTCAGGAACCGGGATCCACACTGAATTAAGCGGAGTTGTCCACCGCCATGGTCCTGCAGAAGGGCGTAACCAACGCCGTAGAGTCTGGAGGCGTCAGTCTGGAGGACGGTGGGTAGGGCTGGGTCGTAACAGGCGAGGACAGGTGGACTTACGAGGGCCTGCTTGACTCGCTGGAAGGCCTCTTGATGATCTGGGGTCCACAGGAATGTCCTCCTGGGGCTCAGCAGGGGGCGTAACGGCTGGGCTGCGGCGGAGATGTCAGGTGTGAATTCAGCCAGCTGATTGACCAGACCTAAAAAAGAACGGAGGTCTGTCAGGTTGGCAGGGGTTGGAAAATCCCTTATTCCACTTACTTTCTCCGGGTCAGTTGCGATGCCTGATGCTGAGAGAGTGTACCCACAGAAGTTTACTGATGGATCGGCGACTACAAACTTGTCAGCGTTGAGGGTAATCCCGTACTTTCGACATCTGGTGAGAACTTCATAT
>NW_024737639.1:0-17536 GCF_018991925.1 Homarus americanus
ATCTCGTATCGTATACCGTCAGGTCCAGGAGTAGAGCCCTTGCCCTTATTTAAAGCAAAGGAAAGTTCCTCTGGGGAAAATGCTCGGTTGTAGTCTTGTTCGTCCCCGTTCTCGAAGTCGAGATGCAAGAGCTCGGCACGATCACGGAACACGCCGAAGCGTGGATCATGATTGGTGGAGCTACTGGCATCTGCGAACTTCTGGCCTAGGGTGTTGGCAATGGCCTGGGGTTCGTCGAGAATCCGCCCTCCACTACTCACCTGTGGGATAAAAGTCCTTCCTCCTTTGGATCTGACCCGGTTTATAGCCGACCATACCTCAGAGGAAGGGGTATCCTTGTTAATAGTGGAGACGAATGCCCGCCAAGACTCTCTCTTGCACTCCCCGAGAACCCTCCTAGCCTTGGCTCTAGCTTTTTTATATTCAATTAAGTTTTCAAGAGATGGAATTCTGTTGAATAAACGGCATCGCCTATTTCGTTCACAAACCACTCGTCGGCAGTCTGGTGTCCACCATGGAACTCCAGGCCTGTGGGTTGTTGCAGAAGTCTTAGGAATTGTTAAATCTGCTGCGTGTATTATAGCTTGTTCTATGTGTGAGATTTTGGTGTTGATGTCTTCTCCAATGATGTCTATACGAACGGCTCCTGAGTAGGCCCTCCAGTCCGCTTTCCTAAGGTTGTAGCGCACCTCGGGAGTAGCCGTTGGGGCGCCACACTCATAAGAAATGCAGATCGGAAAATGGTCGCTACCCAGAGAGTCGTCGTATGTAGAAAATTTACAATCTAATAGCAAGGAAGCATCAACTATAGAGAGATCTATAGCTGAGGCTGTGCCAAATCGTTCGTCCACTCGAGTCGCACTACCGTCATTCAGAAGAGACAAGTTGGAGTTCAGTATAGCTGCAGCCACCTGCTCTCCCCTCCCGTCACTCCGGACACTGCCCCACCGCAAATTGCGAGCATTGAGGTCGCCGAGGATCATTTTTTTCCTGGCAGTTGGTTAAATAGCTCCTCAAGCTCACCATCGTCAATGAGCCCGCCCGGAGGACAGTATAGTGAGCAGACGGCAACATAGCCAGACCGAAACTTGACTCTGCACGCCACAGCCTGCAGGTTCACGCTCAGGTTGACTCTTTGCTGGGCGAATTCACTCCTAATATATAGGGCTACCCCCCTTAGATTGTCTCCCCTGTAGGACGTGTAGTTGTCAAATACAGGTGGGTCGTCCTGACCCGCAAGTAGCGTCTCTTGTAGGCAAAAAACGTCTGGCCGGAATAATGACTTTAGTAAATGAAATTGAGCATTTTTATTCCTAGCACCTCTGCAATTCCACTGGATGATATTGAATTTTAAGTCTGAGAGTTGATGTGGTCAGCGTTTTGGGTTTTATTTTTCTTTGCTCTTGTTTCTGGGGGGGAATTGTGTGCCGGGGAAGGATCCCCCGCATCAAATGAGCAGTCTCCCGGCTCCAAAAAGCCAGTACTCTGCTCGGCAGGGGCTCCCTGCCCCCGGTGTGTTTCAACAATGCGAAACACTGGTTGTGGTGAAGAGTCTCTTGTCATGCTTTCGGTAGAAAGCGACCTCCTCCTTACATCGGGGTAGACAAGGTCGTGAGTCTGCTTAGGTTTTGTGGTCACGTTTAACTTGTTTTTAGTTTTAGTCTCGTTAGTAGTCATAGTTGTCTTTGAGTTTTCGTCATTGGCGTCTGTGGTTGGATATCCGGTGAGTGTGGAGTCAGTTTGTGTTGCTATGGTCCTGGTCTCAGTCTGTGTTCCAGTGGTGCACATTTTGGGAGGTGAGGTGTTTTTGGATACAGCGGATGCGAAGGACATTCCAGGTGTTGGTGTCTGCAAGGACATCTCCACCTGCCTCTTAGCCTCCTTGTAGTCCAAATTATTCTCTGCTCTCACCTTACTGATCTCATACTCCCTCAGGTAGGAAGGGCACTTCCTGTCTGAGGCAGCATGCTGACCCGAACAGTGGTAGCATTTTTCCTCCGTTTGTGTACAGTCATCGTCCCTGTGTCCGGTTTGAGCACATTTGGAGCATACCTGGGTGTTACGGCAGGCCTTACCAGTGTGTCAAACCTTTGGCAGTTAAAACATCGCATGGGAAATGGAACGTATGTTTTCGTTTGGACTCTCTCATATCCTACCAAGACATGAGTGGGCCTAACAAGTCCGTCAAAAGTCAGTACAGCTGTAGTTGATCGTTTTCGTTCACCGTCTGCGGTCCTCCTATTAAAGACGAAGGCATCGACGACTCCTTGATCTTTCATGTGGTACTTAATTTCGTCATTACTCATTCCCTGGAATTCGTAGCTGTTAACTACAGCCTTACAGGTATTGAGAAATGCTGGGATATACGGTTCCACTATAGTTGAATGAAATGTTTTCAGATTCAAGGCGTCCCTCATTTGCTTTGCGTCTTTAACAGTAACTTGGAGTTCGCCTTTTCTTGTCTTTCGGACTTTCTCCACGTCCCCTATGTGATCCTTAATGGCCTTCTGGATAATGAACCCATTAATTTTGTCAAACGAGGTGGACGTGTCAACAGTCCGAAAGTGGATTACTCTGGCCTTCTCAGTTGAAACTTCAATGTTAAGTCTTTGTTGTGTGTTTTGGTCGGTGGTCGTTACATTGTCTTTGTCTGTCATTGGTCTTGGCAGTCGTGGGTCATTATGATTGGTCTCTCTCCTCTGCTTGTCCCTGCCTGGACGAGTAGAGGGGGGCTTGTTGATTCCCCTCCCAGAGGGCATGGTTGGGGTGGCTGGGAACCACCCCTTGGGTACAGTTTTAGTTGTTTTATTACATATACTGATGTTGGTGCACTAAGGTTATGTAAGGCCCTTAGTGCAAAAAAAAAAAAACACTTTTACTTAAGGGCGACCCCCGAACAGTGGTGTGCCTGCACGATCACAGACGTCACTGCTGGATTGGCCCAGGTTATTTCCCCGACCCCCACTGGAAACACACAATCCCACTCTGTGAGGTGTGCACCACTGGGGGGGCTCTAGCACGAAAACTGAAGTATGGAAAAATCAGCAGGTGCCTCGGCCAGGGTAAGTGATAGGAAAAATGTAGTAAAGAGAGAAAGCCCTCCTACCACGTCAGGAATGACAACAGTTAGCGCTTCCCTCGCAGTTGTGTGGGTCACTCACACTAACTGTGGGGAGGGAATGCTAAGGTTGTCAGTCCTGAGCGCTCGTGAGGTGTCAAAAATTTGGACAAATGACAGAGTCACTTTTAATATGAAATTGCTGTTGAACAGCGAGAATCAGTGCATGCGCACAAGATCCAGTAGGCTATGGCGTATAGAAACCGTTACGGGAGAGTAGCTATTCCCGCAAGAATGTGAGTCTCCTCTGGTGTCTAGTCAGCCTATGGGAGACGGTTGTTGTGTTGTTGTTGAGATTGTCGGACCGTAGTCCGACACGGGCCTTTGCCTATAGGCGGCCCGTTTGGTGGTTCCGGCTGGAGCTCCAGGAGCAGCCAGACCGGATTGGGATTGGAGGTGGTCCCACCTGCAGATTGGAAGGATACTGCAGGTTGCAAGTGTGAGCGGACCCCCGATCAGTGGACGCTTACCACCAACCCCCACTCTTGGACGTGGTCAGTTTCGGAGTGGCGCGCCCCCCGAACTGGGGTCCGCACTTGCTGGGAGAGGATGCTTTCTAAGCTATCTGGGTGGTGGGTATCGTGTGATGACCCGGAGTAGGTGGTGAATGTGGTCTGTATGGGCCTTTCGGGTTAGAGTGGCCGCTGGTGTTGTGTGTGTTTCTTGGGAGATTTGAGTTCTGTTTCGGAGGCTTTGTGTGACCTCGAAGTCGAGGAGATAGTGTTCAAGTGGGTTGGCTGCTGGCTCCTGACAGTAGGTGCAATCCATGACGTCATTTCCGATCATCTGCCAGGAGCACTTGTACCCTAGTCGTAGTCGATGAAGGCTGACTTAGGTTTGTCTTGGAGTTTTCTTGTCAGCGAAAGGTGGTTCCCCTTTTGTGGCCGCCAGGTTCCATTTGGCTGATTGGGAACCAGCGTTGAGTGCATGAAGGAAGCTCTTTTTGATGTGGAGCTTGCTAGTCTTTCTGAGGTGATTCTTGATCTGTTGCACACTTGCTGGAACTTGGATGTGTACGCTACTAGAACGTGTAGCTGCCTTGGCTGCTTCGTCTGCCACGTCGTTTCCTCCGATCCCTACATGACTGGGAATCCAGTGTAAGACGACTGGTCGGTTTTGGCTTTGGAATTCCTGTAGCTGTGCGAGGATCGAGGTGATGATGTGGACGTTGTCTCTTGGTTGGCTGTGTTGCAGCGCCTGCATGGCCGATTTCGAGTCCGTGTGAATTATGATGGACTTGTTGTGTTGTGTTGCAGCGTGTTGTAGGGCCTTTGAGATTGCTACCAGTTCTGTTTGTAGGGTGGAGCAGTCATTGGAAAGTCTCCATTGGAGGGTCTGACCTTGGGTGTAGAAGGCCGCTCCGGATCTATGATGTTTTGGATCCACCGAGCCGTCTGTGAAGTATGATGCTGCATCAGCCGGTGTCTCGGTGGCTATGGCTTGGAGAGTTATTTTTTTGAGGTCCTCCTTCTGGAGGTTGGCTTTACTATCGCCTAGGTCGGTGAATTTGAGTGTGGCTGGTGGAGGGCTCCATGGTGGAGGAACAGCGTAACCATTGTCTCGTGTGTCTTGGTTGTTCTTGACGAGTGTTTCTGCTTGCAGGTGTCGGATGACCTCGCTTGCCTCGTGCGACCAGGTGGCCCCTCGCACTCTGTGGTCGAGGTGGAGGGAGGCACTGATTCGAATCTTGGCAACTGTGGGCTTGTCTGCTCTACAGATTTTGGCGAGGAGACCGGCTGTCACCTGCTTGACTCGTACTGCCAGGGGTGGTAGTTCGGTTTCCATTTGCAGATTGCAAATTCTGGTCCACATGGGTGCTCCGAGCATGGTCCTGAGAGCATTGTTTTGGATGACTTCTAGCTTAGCTATTTGGTCTTCTCTCAGTCCAATGAGTGCTGGAGCACTGTAATCTACCAGCGATCTGATGGCGGCCGTGTAGTAGGCTTTGAGCACATGAAGGTTTGCTCCTGCGGATTTGCTGGTGAGCGACCTCATTATATTGTGTCTGCTCTTCGTCCTGTGCCTGAGATACTCGAGTTGCGGCTTGAAGGTGAGTTTCTGGTCAAACCAGATTCCAAGACACTGGTGGGCGTTGGTCCAGACTACCGGCGTGTTTTGTATGGAGAGCATCTTGTCTGGTGTGTCTGTGCAGATGGCCATCGCTTTCGACTTGGCTGGATTTATCTTGAGTCCAAGTCTGTTGCACTCCTCTTCTATAAGTTGGAGTGCGTGTTGCGTGTTGGCTAGTCTGTTCGATCCTCTTACTATAAGCTGTAAGTCGTCTGCATAGCATAGGAGCTTGGCTGTTTGTCTGAAAGGAAGTTTGACTAGATTTTCCATCAGGACATTGAACAGCATTGGACTGAGGATGCCTCCTTGTGGGGTTCCGTTTTCATGGACCCTGTAGCTTGAGGTTGCTCCCTGAAAGCGTACTCGTGCTTCTCTCTGTGTGAGGTAGTTCTGGATCCACCCCAGCAACCTTCCTTTGACGCCTTTTTTAGCGAGCGTAGTTGTAATGGCCAATGGATTTGCTAGTTCGAAGGCTTTCTCCAGGTCGAGGAAGACCACCAGAGCTGGTTTGTTGTCCACTGTGCTGAGTATCTCGGCGATGTTGTTGCCTGTGCCGGTGTTCGCGGTGGAAGCAAAGATGTGAGGGTGTGGGCTGCCTACTTTCCACTTGAGTCGGTTGAGAGCCATTCTTTCTCCCGTCTTCGCTATGCAGCTGAGAAGGGGGATGGGCCTCGGTTTGTCTGGTTCTCTGGGCTTCGGAATGGGCTGTATAGCTGCCTTCTTCCATTCCGGTGGGAGTCTTTGTGCTGTCCACGAAGCATTGATGGCTTGCAGCAGAGCCTCGTGTCCGGCTGTACCGGCATGAGAAAGCATGGAGTAGGTTATCCTGTCGGCCCCTGGTGCTGTGTCCTTGCTTCGTTTTAGCGACTTCTGGAGTTCTTGCTGGTTGAATGGTCTGTCAGTGTCATCTTCACTGTTGCAGACCTCTTCGATCATCTGGAGTCTGACCTGTCGCAGACGCCGTTGTGTCTCCTCCGCCTGTCTTGGGAGGTTTTTCGTTGCTGCTCGGTCAGAGAACAGTTTTGCAAGTCTCTTGGCTTCCTCTTCTGGGTTGGGATGGGTTGGTGGTGGTGGTGTTGCCTTCCCAGATGCCCTTCGGATCTGGGCCCACATCTTGCCAAGGGAGGTGTGCTCGTTCAGTTCGGAGCACCACTTGAGCCAGCTTACGTTTTTTATTTCTTCCTTCTCTTCCCTGGTATCCTTAACTATGACTTGCAGGAGATGTCTGTTTGTTGCCGTGGGATGTCTCCTGTAGTTTCTTCGGGCCATGTTCACTCTGTGGTTGAGTTCTTTCACCCTGGGACAGTAGTACCAGTAATCATTGTACTGTCTTGATGTGGGTTTTGTTTTTGGGATAGCCTCTTCTGCCGCTTGGTGAAACGCCTCGACCAATTGTTGGTGGAGGGTTGTCTCATCCACGGGTGCTGCGCCGGCCGGCTGTGATTTTTCGCGCCACTTAGCCAGGTGTTTCTTAAAGAGTCCCCAGTCTGCCTTTTGGGTATTGTATCTCCATCTCGGGGGGGGTGGAGTGGGGAGTTTGTTCACCTTCAGCGTTGTTAGGGTGGCGAATTGGTCGCTGGTCAGCGTGGGGTGTAGCTGCCAGGAGGCCGAAGGCTCTAGTGCACTGGAGACGAAGGTTAGATCTAGCCTTCCTCCCCTAGTGTGGGTGGGCTCTCCGGTATTCAGGAGGCAGATCTCGGGTGTATCTTGAAAGGTGGTGTATAGGTGTAGGCCATCTTCATTTGTGGGGCTTACCGAGCTTAGGAAGGGATGATGTGCGTTGTGAATCCCCTCCTATGAGTGTGGCGTGGTCAGCGGCCGAAGCAAATAATTGAGTCACCTCCAGTGAGCCCCTTGGGTTCCTGTAGATGTTGTGAACAGTTAATTCCCGTTCTTGGAGGGTTACTTTGACGGCCTGTGTCTCGATGTTTTCCCCACATGGAAATTGCTGCGTGACCTCCCGTGCCCCCACAAAAATACATATTGCACAGTGACTCACTCTTATATATATATATATATATATATATATATATATATATATATATATATATATATATATATATATATATATATATATATATATATAATTGCTGTTTAACAGCGTTTCAGGGAGTGGTTTGGTTGAGAATTTAAGTTTAGTATCTCCGGGAATCAGTGCAGGTGCACAGGGATTCAAACTTCTGAAAACATATATTTGGGCTCCCCAAATTTTGACTACTCCCCGTGCGTCTACGTCCTGGATTGGCCAATCAGCGGTGCCCCACAGTGGCGTGATACATGCACGTTTACTGCGGTGCTTTGATTGGTTCACCGAACGTGGCGTGGTAGGGAGACTGTCTCTACTCTCTAAGTCCTCTTCTTTCCTTTTTTCATCCCCCTCATGCACTCCGTTCCTTGAACGGGAGGCGGGACTTAGCGATACGGTCGATCCGGCAAGGGAACCTGTGATAGTGCAGGGCACCCCTTGTCCGGGGGTCACCGGTAGGTGGCAACTTATTTAGACATAACTTATAGTCACAGGTAACCTGGGCACAGAACCCTACGAGCCCGACGCCCGTCCATGAGGGGGGGGGGCCGGGGTCACTGCTCCCAGGCAGGAGCCCTGTGTTATAGGTAGGATTAGATGTAATCAAGAAGATGACTACAAGCATTAGAATAAAACATGGAGATAAGGGACACTCTATTGGAAGAGGAAAAGTGGCAGAAATCACTTACAACAAATTACAAGTCCCATTAACAAGAATATTTAGCACCAACGAAGGTTTCAAAGTAATCTGTAAAGATGACTTTGACTCAGACAAAATCCTCTCAAAAGAAGCCAGAGATGTATTTTACAATGAAGGACTTGTTGTTGTCATGCCACCAGAACAAAAGCAAAAAGATCAGTTTTCGTTCGCCAAGTCGACCAAGAGATCGGGAGGAAGACATCTGAAGATCTGAAAGATGAACTGGAACGCCAAAACAGTTGGATGAAGATCGAGGAAGTCATCAAGATAAAAGACTAGACTCATGTTTTCAAGATTACCTTCGAAGAAGTTTCAATGGCTGAAAAAGTATTACAACAGGGCTTTCTAATATTTAACATGTCAGTAACACCTCATCAAATAAAGAAGGAAACATTCATCAGTCTGCAAACTTGCTTTTCCTGTTACAAATATGAAGAACACACAACGAGAGACTGTCCAGAAAAAGAGAAAAAGTACTGCTCAGATTGTGCAGGCGACGACCATACCTACACTGAATGTAAGAACACACATGTTGGCTGTCTCAACTGTAAGAGAAATGGGAATGCATATATAGGACACAGGACGTTAGCAATGGCATGCCCAATAAAAAAACACATGATAAAGTACAAGGAACAAGAAACAAGGAAAAAGGAACAAGAAAAGAAGGATACGACATACGTCGAAATAGCCAAGAGAGCAGTCCAAGAGGCTCACAGACCAGAATCCACCATATTAAACTTAAGTGAACCAATATATGACAAGGTAATGATTAGTATGATCCATGCACATCTGCACAATATCATTGCACCCGAATCATACAATGAGGAGTTAAGGAAAATGTTTAAATTGAATAACCTACCGGAGATGATATTCCCAGAGAATCCAGAATCCGAAAAATTATTTCAGGCAACATGCTCAAGCGAACTGAAAGAAAGACTACAGCTAGACAAACAAAGGTTTGAGCAAGGAGCAACAGCTGATACACAAGAAACACAAGCGACTGATAGAGATCCCAGACAAATGACTAAAAGTGACAAAGAGAAGATAGAAATAACAAAAGGACAGACTACAAGACAAAGGATAAGGAGGAGAGAAGATAAGATGGAGACTGATCACAATATACAACCTGAATCTGCTGAAGATATTGGATTAAAAGTTATCACTACAACAAAACATAGAATCCCAACATCGAGACCAACAGGAGGGACAATAGCAAAAAACTGTGAAGGAGGGATATACAAGTGGACATATCAAGAAAAATCCCTAAGCGAAGATTACGTCTGGACACTAATCACTATGGACAAACTAAAGATTACGACCAATGACTTTAAAATAGTAGACCCGTCAGAGTTTAGAAGAGTCAGAAGCGGGAAACAGGACGATAGGTCTCCACTCCAACTGCCACAATCCAAGTATAAGAAATAATGGACAACAGACAAACAAAAAGAACTTTAAGAATAATACAATGCAACGTAAGAAACTGGAAGATCGAGAGAATTTACCTAAGTAATATATATCAAGAAATTGACCCTGACATTATACTAATAAACAGTCACGGTGAGACAGAAAACAACAACATAAAACTCTTTAACTATTATGTAAACCAAAGTAATAAATCGGGCGAGAAAAATGACGGAGTAGCGATAGCGGTTAAAAGAAACTTAAAATTTAAACTAATCGATGACTTCCAGGATGAATTTCTAGCAATGAAAATAAAAACAACTCGAGGAGACGTAATTATTGCTACTACTTATCTGCCACCGAGACGACCCTACTTACCTATAGAAGACCTATTAAAATTAGCTAACAACAGTCATCAGATTTACATCTTAGGAGACTTTAACGCCAGACATAGGATTTTCGACTATAGAAATAATAACGCCGTTGGAAACGCCCTTAATCAATTAATAAACCTAGGGAAATCAATCATCTAGGTCCTAACTTTCCAACCTGGAGGAATCACAATACACAATCGACACCAGACAAAATTTTTACCAACAACAAAGCCTTTTTCAATTACCATATAAAACAAGGACCTGTAGTGGACGTCTCCCCTACAAACTGCGTATCGCATTCCAATGTGCCGCCTTCCCTAGCAACCAACCAGATGTTACCGTATCTTAGCAACGGAACCAGTCACCGGCGACTTTCTGGGTTTTCCCAACATGACTCATAGCGGCTGCTGCTGGGTATATAAGCTCTGTCTCTCCATTGAGATTCATTCTGACCATTCTTCCTGAACAAGCAACACCTCCTCCTCCGCCACTGCCTGGCTCCCTCGCATCTCCTCGCCTGCCTGGCGGTCCTCGCTCCCGCCAGCGAGCATGGTGACCCACCAGCTGTCCCTCTCTGAGCTTCCTCACCAACCAACTCTCATTCTGCCCATTTTCCTGAACAAGCAACACCTCCTCCAGCAAGCTCCTAGCTGTTAACATTTATTCAACCAGGAGGCCAGCAACAGGCAACATCTTCTCTAACGAAGCTCCTGCACATCTACCTCCTTCAACAAGCTACTCACCGAACGTCTCTACTGACCAGCTCCTCACCACACGGCACCTCCAGCACCAGACTGTCTATCATATAACTTATATATTATACAAGAAAACCACATTAGAGTTTCCTTCCATCCTGAGTGCTAGACAACATTAATATCTCGATACCCCTACAATGGTGACTCCCGGAGATTAGCACTCACACAGGATGGAGGAGACACTGATAACGCTCCCAGTCTTCAAGCAGACACCGGCTCCTCTTCCTGCCCCAAGCACCACATCCTACGACCCCAGCACACCCGTCCTGCCTCAGACGCTGACCCAGGCCCACACACCCCAGCAGGCGCATCTGACGACTCAGTACCTGCCGTGAGGGAAGCACACAACATCCATCGCCTCCACAACCCCTCTTTTCTCCCTCAGGTACTCCCTGCTAATGTCCTGCACCCTGCTGCTGTCGTGGACCCTGTAGGTTATGTATATAAGCTACTGTGCCAAGTAGCAACCCTGTACATAAGCTACTGTGCCGAGTAGCATTTATATATATTATCACGTGGCAACACTGCACGTGTTATGCAACATTGCCCCGAGGCTGCCATATGGCAAGGCAGCCTCAGTCTGACTGTGTGAGCCGTGCATGGCACACGCTGGTCACCACTTGTATTTCTCTCATCCACAATAAACGGACTCAGTGTTACTCAGTGTTTCCCTAGCCATCACTGCATTCTTCAGGGCACACTAGTAACTGTGGTGGATGTAATCCTAGACAAGGTTCTTGAAACTCCAGGGCACGAGCAGTAGATATATTCAACAAGTGGTACAAGACTTGGCGTGATAGCCAACCGGTACAGGAACAGGAGTCAGCACAAGGAACTCCTCGCCGTAGGCAGGCCGAAGCCGATCTGAGGGAAACTAGCTAGCTAGGCAAGGAGAGTTGCTAGACATTACTAGGACAATAAATGAGGTCTTCTAATTACTCGACTAGCGCGGTACAGACATAGTACATCGGGACAAAGTAAATGAACATAGGCATTAGACATAAGCATGGACATCAGACATGCTATAATAATATGTAGTAATACAGACATGTGAATAAATGGTACAATGAATGGTAACAAGAGTCCTGGTGTCAGGCGTGTTCACATATCTTGGTATGTACATATCTATACACCTCCCTCCCCCTTTACGCTCGTAGTGCAATCTCGAGCGGCTACGGACTCTTTTTCCATGAGTCGGGGGGAGCGGCGAGGGACAATGGGAGGATCAACTGACGACCTTCGTTCCTGGTCTGGGCAAGGGGACACAGGGGACGGGGAGGAAGGTTCGTCACTAGAGGATGGCACTAGGCGGAGGTGGCGTCTGTTTCGCCACCACACACGACCACTGGGGAGGCGGACTTGGTACGAACGAGACTCGCCACGGCCCATGACGACCCCGACCTTGTCCCAGCGGTGTGACGTCGGGTCCTGGATTCGTACTTGCTGGCCGACGGCCAACCTGGGAAGGGGGCGGGCTTGGGCGTCATAGTGGCTTGTCACTTGGGCCATCTGGGCAGCCTCACGGCGGTCACACTCGTCCGCCTTGATCTGCCATTCATCTAAGAAGGACTGGGGGTGGGCAGGCACACAAGTACGAAGGGGGCGGCCATACAACACCTGGGCAGGGGAGCGTCCGGCAGGGGTAGGGGTGTTACGGAGTTCCAGTAGGCCCCTGTCGAACTCCTCGCAGTCCAGGTTCCCCGTCGGTGCTGTCTTGAGGATGAGGTATTTTACGGACTTTACCGCTGCCTCGGCGTGGCCATTCGCCTGCGGGTAATGAGGGGAGGTGACGATGTGGTGGACGCCCCAGCGTTCGGCGAAGCTCTTGAACTTGTGGCTATTGAACGGGGGCCCACCGTCGGTTCGGAGGCGGAGAGGCACTCCGACTTCCCGGAAGAAGCAACAAAACATCCGGATGACCCTGGAAGGGGTGGTGTCCCGACCACAGGGAACTACCACGGGCCATCCAGAGAGCCTGTCGGCGACCACCAGGAAAGACTTTCCGGCCACATTAAAGAAGTCGGCGGACACGGACTCAAAGGGCCGCTTTGGGAGGTCATTGCACAGGTACGGCTCTTGTTGCTGGCTGGGCTGGAGTTGCTGGCAAGGCTCACAGGCCTCAACCGTGCTCTTAATATTGGCGTCAATACCAGGCCAGAAGACGGTCTGACGGGCTCTGCGCCTGGTGGCTTCAACGCCGCGGTGGCTGTCATGGAGGCGGGATAAGGTGCGCCAGCGGAGGGCAGCGGGAACGACGATCCTGGGGCCGTACAACACCAGCTCTCCGTCCGCATAGAGGCTATCCCTTAGCTTCCAGAAGGGGAGGGCGGAGGCGTGAATGTCGTAGCGGTTGGTGGGGAATCCAGCGGAGGCGTAGTCGAGGAGTTGGACGTATGCCGGGTCTTGAGCGGCGGCGATGCGAAGCTCCTGGAGAGTCCTATCGTCTTCGATGGAGGGCGTCGTCGTCGTCTTGTCAGCAAGAGAAGTGGCTGTGTGTGTCACTAAAGACCGAACGTGAGCAGCGGCCATGGTACAGTCGACTTCATCTTCGGGTGTGGGGCGACTAACAGGGGCTCGGGAGAGGGCGTCTGGTATGCACAGAAGCTTCCCGGCGCGCCACACAGCTGTAAAGACGTAAGGGGCGGTCTTCTCTTTGAGACGTTGGAGGCGAGGATTTTCGATGGCGTCCAACGTGTAGTGATTAAGAATGGGTATGAGCGGGCGATGGTCCGTCATGAGGGTGAAATGCCCAAGGCCGAACAGGTAAAGGCGGCACTTGGCCATAGCCCAGGCGACTGCCAGCATCTCTAGTTCAATGGTGGCGTATCTGGTCTCCGTGTCCGTCAAAACCTGGAGCCACACTGAACTAAGCACAGTCTACCCTGGCCGTGGTCTTGAAGGAGGGCATATCCGAGGCCGTATAGACGGGAGGCGTCGGTCTGGAGGACCACTGGTAAGGACGGGTCGAAGGGTGCCAAGACTGGTGGTGACAACAACGCCTTCTAACATTCCTGAACGCTAGGTCGTGGTCAGGAGTCCAGAGGAAAGAGCGCTTGGGGCTCATGAGGGGGCGTAGAGGTTGGGCTGATGTGGCGATTTTAGGGGAGAAGTCGGCCAGCTGATTTACCAGGCCCATAAATGAGCGAAGGTCGGTCAGGTTCGCTGGAGTAGGGAAGTCCCTGATGGCCTTGACCTTCTCCTCATCAGCTGAGATCCCCTCTGGCGAGATATTGTAGCCGCAGTAGTTAACTTGGGAGGCGGCGACCACAAATTTATCTTTGTTCAGGGTGATACCATGGGCACGACATCTTGTGAGCATCAGATGAACTCGGTTCAAGTGGGCCGGGAGATCATCGTCGAAGAGCAGGATGTCATCTACGACCTTCACGCAGTTGGTGACACCCTGCAGAGCCATATCCCCACGGAGGCAGTACGCATCCCCCGTGGCTGCGAAGCCCATGGGTCCGCGGCAGTGTTGGAAGCGGCCGTAGGGCGTGATGAATGTAGTGAGGTGGCGATCTTCTTCCGCCAGGTCGACTTGCCAGTACCCATGTAGTGCATCCGCCGTGGTAAAGAACTTTGCAGACGGGGTGACGCTGCGGACTGCTTGGATGGGCGTGGGCGATGGATGGGCGGGACGGGAGACCTGCGAGTTGAGATGGGTGAGGTCCACTGTGATGCGAACACCTACAGGCTTGGGTGCCAAGACCATAGGGTGGCACCACTCGGAGGGCTCCTCACCGGCGTGTCTGATGATCCCCTGCTGCACCAGAGAATCGAGCTCTGCCTTCACCTTGTCCCGTATGGCAAAGGGGATAGGCCTGGGTGTGTGGATGGCGAAAGGCGTCGCGCCAGGCTTGAGGTGGATTCTCATCGGGGGGCCTGTCATCTTCTTGAGCGGCGTCTTCTGGAGGTCAGGCTTGGAGACAAGGACGTCGCTGAACTGACGAAAAAAGAACTCCCGGGCGGCAGCAGGTGTGGTCATGGCTGAAACAGGTATCTCTGCACACCTGTTGAGGTGTGTCACAGCGAGGATGGGCTTTGGGAACTCGGATGAGACGATGGCCAAGTCCTGACAATGGCCACATGACAAGAGAGGGGTTTGGATGCCCTCATGGACGTGGACTGTGGCAAGGCAAGACTTGGGACCGAGCTGTAGTGTTGCCTTGAAGCAACCCAAAGGTGGAGACATCAGGGACCCGTCCGCTGTGAGCACGTCGTTCATGGCTGTGGGTGACAGGCTACTCCTGGGGATGTTGAGGGCGTCCAGGTGTGTTGGTCCAATCACCGTGATGTCCGCGCCCGTGTCAGGTATCATCAGGAGGTTGGAAGAGTTGGTACCGTAGCACAGACGAACATTGACGGGCTTGGGGGACCTGTCACTCGAGGTATCATCCACGCGTCGGCATCCTTTGTTATTCTTGGGAGACGGTGGTGTGGACGTTCTGTCGGGCTGTGAAGAGACGTTTTGACCTGGAGATGGAGGCTTCTTGGTGGACCTGCAACACTTGGCGAAGTGTCCTTGCTTGTTGCAAGCGTTGCATGAGACCTTGTTGGCGGGACATCGAGGTGTGCGGGGCCAATGGCCTTGAAACCCACAGTTTCGACATGTACTATCAGCCGCAGGGCACTTTCCTGGACCATGCTGGCGCTGACAGTTTCTGCAGGATTCGGGAGAAGAAACTGGTGACTGTGACGGGGGCTGTGGAGAGGACGCCGTCTGCATCTGGCGTTGATTCCTCTTGTAGGTGGAGACGGCGTGGACTTGAGATAGCGATGAGTGTATAGCTGAGGCAGCCTCTCTTGTGGCCTCATACGACCTGCAACAGGTGACGAAGTCGGTGAGGGAAGAGGCGGCGTCGAGGGTGAGGAGTTTCTGAAGCAGGTCCTCGTCACGTACACCCATCAGCAAGATCATCTTGAGCTGGATCTCAGCACAGGTTACAGGATCGCCTGTACATAGGTCCACCTCGGTTGCTAGGTCCTTAAGTCGTGCATAGAAGTCTGAGAATGATTCCCCAGAAGCTTGTTTGCAGGATAGCAGCTCCCTACGACGCAAAGCTTCATTGCGGAGGCCACGGAAATGACTCTGCAAGGCGTTTAAAACCTCTGTCACTGACCTGGAGGAGTCAGGGGGGATGGCTAGCGTGTGCTCTAGGAGGCGTTGAACATCGAGGGAAATGCACGATCTTAATTGGATGAGTTGTTTATGAGGGGGCATTCGATTGAGGTCAGACATAACAGCAAAGTCTTCGAAACGACGTCGCCATTGACGGTATACTTGATATGTTGCATCAGATTGAAGGGGTGGGGGGCTGGGAACTGAAGACTTGCTGTGCAGGGGTGTACTCGAGACGGCAGGCGGTGGAGGAGGCACGGAGAGGTCGACGAGAGTTGAGACTGGAACAGGTGGTTGAGAAGACACTGAGGCATACCTAGGGGAGATAGGTGACGTGTGAGGAGGCGTTGTCTGAAGGATAGATGAAGAGGCTGAAGCTGGCGAGTTGGTTGTGGCAGCTGGTGAAGTCGTCCTCGTTGCCAGCAATTCCAATAGGTCCAGGAATTTGCGGTTATCAGCTTGGTGTTGTTGTTGAAGTTGAAGGCGGTAAGCTGATTCCTCTGACTGTCTTGACAATTCCTCTTGACGTCGTTTTTCCTCCTCTAATTGGCGTCTTTGGGCTTCCTTCTCTTGAGAAACTTGTAGGAAGTGGATTAACTGACGTATATCCTGGCTCCCATCCTTTGAATTTGGCGCGCCCGGCGTGTGAGGCGTGAGGGGGGGTGGGAGGGTCTGTGAGGCGTCGTCTTCCTCATAATCCTCATATAAATTTCCCAGCAAATCGTCGTGGTCAGACATCTCGTGCTTGGTATTGTTGCGATGGGAAAGACAAGGAGAATAAGGTGAAGTGCTATATTTTCGCCAATGGATTTGCTTAAGTGCAGGAACTGGCTGGCAAGTAAAAGAGTACTGACTGTAATATTTGTGAAGTGAGAGGAGGCGGCTAGCGGCGGTGTATTCCTCCGCGCGCCCGGGCGAGCTGGCTCAGTGGGAGGGGACGCGGGCAGTGGCTTGCGAGCCTCCGTGGATGGGGGGTGTATGCCGGAAGTGCTGTCTTGGAAACTGGGCTGAAGGCGTGTCTGCTACCTGTAGGGCCGCAGAAACATAGCAAAGAGACATGAAAGGCACTGCACTTCACTTAGGGCACTTCACAAGGTCACAAAGCACTTTAAATCCAGGGGCACTGTGGAGTATATCTTCTGGGCGGGAAACCCGAGGCCGGGACAGACGAGGCCGGCTCTTGAGGCTTGTAAACTGTCGTGTTGGAGCTACTCAAACTGCGCCATGTGGTGTGGTGGATGTAATCCTAGACAAGGTTCTTGAAACTCCAGGGCACGAGCAGTAGATATATTCAATAAGTGTACAAGACTGGGCGTGATAGCCAACCGATACAGGAGCGGATACTAGGGACCCCGGACCGTAGGTAGGCCGAGGCCGATCTGAGGGAAATTAGCTAGCCAGGCAAGGGGAGTTGCTAGACATTCCTAGGACACTAAATGAGGTCTTCTAATTACTCGACTAGCGCGGTACAGACATAGTACATCGGGACATAGTAAATGAACATAGGCATTAGACATAAGCATGGACATCAGACATGCTATAATAATATGTAGTAATACAGACATGTGAATAAATGGTACAATGAATGGTAACAAGAGTCCTGGTGTCAGGCGTGTTCACATATCTTGGTATGTACATATCTATACAGACCCCTGCCGACGTTAATCGCACGTAAGGCGATTGCCACCACTCATTCTTTTTGCCCCCCTGCCCCCGTTAATCGCCCGTAACGCGAGTGCCGCCACTCTTTATTATCGCCCCCCTGCTGCCGTTAATTGCCCGTAAGAGGAAATCCGCCACTCATTCTGATCGCCCCCTTGCCGCCGTTAATCGACCGTAAGGCGATTGCCACCACTCATTCTTATCGCCCCCCTACCGCCGTTAATCTCCCGTAAGGCGATTGCCGCCAGTCATTCTTTTTGCCCCCCTGCCACCGTTAATCGCCCGTAGAGCGGCGGTGCCGCCACTCATTC
>NW_024737640.1:0-14247 GCF_018991925.1 Homarus americanus
CACCATCATACTTCTGGCACATACCCTAAGCAACGGAAACAGGTCTCTTTTTCTGAAACTGGCAATTGATGGTTTGAAGGCGAACGGCCTCCCTACCATACACATTCCTGATTCCTTCAGAACCGGTCCCGACCTCATCTTCCCCACTGACCCCATCTCCGACCGGACCAACATGCCACCCCCTCCCCCAGAGAAACCACTGCAATCTCCCTCCGCCCCTCCACTTCTGCCATGCCCACACCTGACTTATCTCACCAATCTACTATTACCTCACCCCCCAGAGTAATCAGTCCAAAACCTCCCGGCCCCTCCACCTTGACCTTGCCTACACCTGACTTTTCCCACACGACTACGATGAACTCCCGGACCACAAAAATCCGAACCAAACCCAATCTTCCCCTAACACCTCAGACTCCCAAGAATAAAATGGCAGCCCATCCCCCCACAGAACTAGTGGTCAAGACCACTAGACCTAAGAGGAAGAACACCTCCCCCCTTTCTTCCTACACACATGACAGCAAAAGAATTATAAAATACACACATCCAACTAAATCTATAATCAAAGTAAATCTATTTGGCACTACCCCAAAGGAAACAGGAAACAACCCCGACACGAACCTAGCACACTCCACTCATCCTCCCGACTCCCCCACACACACAGTCACGTAACCGCCCATCCCTCACCTGCATACACCACACTCAGACCTCGCTCACAGTCACTCGACAAGTTAGACCTCATCCCTGCACCCCAGAATTTCAATCTCATATAAGTAACTAAGAACAAATTATACAACATGATCACCATTATGCAATACAACTGTAGAGCATATCACTCAAACAGACACGCCATCTCTCTCCTCATACAAGAACACAACCCAGACATCCTCCTCCTCAACTCGACATGCACATACACCAAAATCAGGCACTTCGGCTACACAAGCAGACAATCACCCCACGAACTATTCGAGGGCGTTGCTATCCTCATCAGATCCTCCATGAAACACGAATTCATCACCAACTTCGCCTTCAAACACTTCATGGCCGTCAAGATCGACACTCAACATGGACAGATGATCATCTGCACAACATACTCAAGACCTAACTCGCTTATCCCCTTCACATATACTGCCAGATCTGGGGTCACTAAATCTAAGGGGATAACTTAACTCTAATCTTAATTTCTAATGGTCGCTGCCACCAGACCCCCTCTGGACAGCATGTAGCTCGTTAGGTAGCGAGCGGGCAGAGTGGACTAGGCATTGGGTTAGGTTTTCCATTGACCAGATCGATAAGGGTAAAGAAGGGGGAAACCATAACATGTCTTAATTGATTTATTCCCTATAAAACATACTGGTAAAAAAACATATACATGAATTGGCCTTCCTCAGAAGAACAACGGAATTTTGGTTACCCAGCTGGGCCCCAGACTCTTACATTGCTGGCGGGTCATCCACCTACTTATTGCATAACAATCGTTGAACGCCGTACCTCGGTCGTTCCTTCTTACAATATCCCTTAACACATCAGACTGCTCCACTGGTGTGGACTATAGCACCGTCGGTTATCATACATAGTAGCACCATCTCAACACACCTGTTACACTCCATACCTGCAAGTATGTGACTCCTTGTGACTTTTAGGTATACACAACGGGCACCTCGTTCGCACACCGCCCTCTGTGGGTAAAGACAAGGGCTCCACCTAGAGACATACCAGCACTATTTCTACGCCTGGTATTATAGGTCGCTCCAAGTAACGACCGCAGTTTCTCACGGTCTCCTTAGTTGTGATTATTCATGTGGAGTGGTGCGCTGGGAATCCACCGGCTCACAGTGGACTGGCATAGCGGGGAGTAATCCCCACCTGGTGTGACGCTCCAGTGGACAATGGCGGCCGGGCGGCAAGATACTCCGACCACATGGCACCTGCGGTGACGGCAGAACGGGAAGGACTGAGAAATAATGCCTGACGGGCGGTTATCCCACCCCTTAACACATCCCTATCACACTTATATATCCGGCAAAGCTTTAAACTGTAGTAACTGCTATTTATCAACCTTAATTGTAGGGCGGGATATAGCCCTCTAGGACACTGACCTGCGGTGACGGCAGAACGGGAAGGACTGAGACCGGGGTCCCGCCGCTCCTCGTCACATAGGCCTACAGTTTCCAATCCTCAATTTACACTTTTGTTTCTTATGGTTCTCACCTGAACACTTTACGGTATATTGTCACTCATTTCTTATAAACACATATATTAATCCTAAATTACACACTAAGGTAAGGTCTTGGTTTGCTAGTGCTTGGTTAAATGCCTGGGATTTTAATATCAACGGGGCATCTGAGGCGGGTACATGACGCGCCTTGAAACAAAAGCCGAATGATCATGGCGGGGGTGTATCAACTTCACTTAAAAACTGTAATGAGGGATCCTCCTCCCACACATTGCACTATTTGAACACAGACATAAGATTCTCTGATCACTGTACCTGTCGTGGGTATATGTCACGTGAGGCTACGAGGTGTATTAAATTCATGCCGACGCATACACGATATTTCCTTTCCAGTATAGTTTCTAGATCACTGTCAACACCTCACATAGTTCTGATACATTTATCCTTTTTCCAGATCATTGTTCTCATGTATTTTCATATGATATCTGTTGGAGTTATGTTCGCTACACGCTCACAGACGTAAATAGTAGGACCTTCAAACCCTGATCCACACTTAGTCTTACAGTACCCTAGTCCGGCTCAACTGGACTTTAACATTCATCTTATGCCTACCCTGAGTGATCCTTAATGCTATGAATACATACACTTGATATGATATAACTATACCTGGGTACAATACAACACATGGTCTAGGAACCTTGAGTAGGTGAGTTGTCCTTTCTCAATGTTTCCCGTTTTCTGAGGTTCTACAAGCGCGGTGCATTTGAATGTTATGTAGCGTAATATGAATTAGATGGGATTTTTAGGGATGACAATGATGTGCGCAGTACACACAGACCTAAACTCCATCTTTAACAACTCACACCTACCTGTAATACTAATGGCCGACCTCAATGCACACCACACCGCATTCCAACACAACCGCATAGACCCCCATGGCCAACAACTACACGCTTTGGTCACTCACAAAAACCTTCACCACATTGGCCCTTTCTTCCCCACATTCTACGCTGCTCACGGCAAAGGCACTCCAGACATCGTCATCACCAACACCCCTGCCCTCCAATTCCAACACTACATCACTCCCGGCCCCCTATCAGGCTCAGACCACATTCCCATCACTCTTCACCTCTCCAACAATCCCATCCTCCTCCCAACAACCACACCTCAATACCAGTATCAACACGCAGATTGGGATGTCTTCAAAACCACACTCTCTGAACAACAATACACACTCAACCTCGAACACCAACCCACTAGGATGATTGAGGAAACCTGGACACACCTTTTCAACACTATTACCGCCATAGCAGATACCCACATTCCTAAACACCGGTTCAAGAGAAAATACTCCTTCACACCCTCCATAAGAACTCAACGCCTACTTCACTGTTACAGGACACGATTCGAACTAAACAAACTTAACCTAGCACCAGTTTACACAGACATCTCCACACTAAGAACACACATCATCCACAGCCTCCGTCAAGACCATGAGGTTCACTGGGCAAAACTCGTAGAGGCTGCCCAGGAACACAGAACACATAACCCCCGAGAATTTTGGCAAAGGATCGCCAAGCTGAAAGGAACTGCAAAACCCCCCTTTGATCACCTGCTAGTAAATGGTAGGAAAATCAATGAGCCAGCCGACGTAGCACAAACACTAAAACAACACTGGGAACACATTTTCCACCCACACCCCCCCACACAACAAAGGTACATCTTAAACCACATAAACAACATCACCACACACATGCAAACAATTCACGACAGAACAACTCCTGACAACACAATAGATACCTCCACACTCACACAGAACCACACCCTCACTGCTCCTTTCACCCCAGCAGAAGTCAAACAAGCACTCGACAAAACCAAAAAGAAAACACCAGGTGACAGCAATATTGGTCAAGCAATCCTGAAGCACTTGCCCCCAGAAACAGTCACAGCCATTACATACCTCTACAACACCCAACTGGCTACAGGATACTTCCCAAAACTCTTTAAGACAGCCACAGCCGTCATGATACCTAAACCAAACAAAAACCCAACAGATCCTCAAAACTACAGACCGATCAGCATACTAGAAGTCTTAGGCAAAACTTTTGAAAGACTATACAACACCCGCCTCAGATACCACCTTGAAGATGAACAACTACTGTCCTACAAGCAGTTCGGCTTCAGAGCACACCACTCAACCCAAGACGCACTCAATATAATGACAAACTACCTCCACATGAACAAAGATGCATACAAGATAGCACTCATTACAAAAGACGTACAAAAAGCCTTCGACACAGTTTGGCACGATGGATTAAAGTATAAGATATGCACCAATTTTAACCTCCCTCAAAAATCACAACAATTACTATGTAACTTCCTAACAGACAGAAAAATGAGGATAAAAGTCACGCCTGCCTACTCTGACCACTTCACACTGCAAGCAGGAGTCCCACAAGGATCAGTCCTGTCCCCAACACTATACATTCTTTACACAAACGACTTACCCGACCCCTTACACATCGACTCTCTGACAATACAATACGCCGACGATGTAACCCAACTAGTCAGACACAGAGCTCTTGATCACCTAACAGACAAAGCACACAGGGAACTCGAACAAGTTACACAATGGGAACTCCGATGGCGAATACAAACCAACCCGAACAAAGCACAAATCACCTACTTCGGCACCAAAAGACGACAACCACGCCACATTTACCTAAACCCCTACATAGCCTACCCTACACCCATAACTGTCAAACGAACAAACACAATCCTAGGAGTCACATTCAACGACACTCTCACCATGACACTACACACCAATATGAAGGCTTTGATCGCAAACAAAACACTCGGGAATATATACAGATTCAGAACCGCATCAATCAAAACCAAAACACACCTATTCAAAGCCCTCATACGCCCACTATTGACTTATGCACCTAACACACTCCAGCTAGCACCACCATCAAGCGCCAAGAAACTTCAAGTCATACAAAACAAAGCACTAAGATTCATCCATAACACACACTGGTCATCCTTCACCCGAAATAGTCATCTACATGAACTCAGCTCCCTCTCCCCACTTAACATCTACTGGAGACAACTAGGTGACAAACAAATAGAATCACTCCTCACTACTTACCCTCAATGGCAAGATTATTTCGACAACATCATACTCCCACGCAGATTCAGAGACAGAAATCCCTCCATACTAAACAGACCAAACACTCCCCTCCCACCTCCCTTATATTAATAACTTCCCTATAACCACACCCAAAAAAAAAAAAAAAAAAAAAAAAAAAAATTCCCCAAATTAAACCCTAACCTCTCCTTAACCCTCACCCAACTTCCCTCCTCCCCCCCCCCTCACTCCAAACCCCACGCCCCCAACTCAAACTCAAGACCACTCCGACAAAAAAAAAAAATCTAACCCACTCAACCTGCACTAACTCTTCCCCCCCTAAAAAAGAAAGAAAAGACCCTAACAATCCCCCCAAAAATAAAAACCTAACATACCCAGCCGTTACTAGCAATCCCACACAAAATAAGAAATAACCATTCTACCATTAACTAACCACACCCTATCACTCCTCCCAAAACAAATACCTAACTTACCCATCCCATACTAACTCAGATGACGTGTACGTCTCCCTTAGCCAATAAGGTCGGGGAGAGGTGCACAGTACCTGCACGCAAGCCCTTTCCCTCAAGAATGTTACCAACACTGTTTTATGGGCACCTCCCTTAGCCAATAAGGTCGGAGAGGTGTACCTAACAAAGAATGGTACCAACATACAGATGACATGAACGCCTCCCTTAGCCAATAAGGTCGGGGAGGGGTGCATTGTACCTGTACACAAACCCTCTCCCTCTAGAATGGGACCAGGAACTCACAATACCTGCAAGAGCCTACCACGCAATTGCAGAAGTCCTTTACAAGCCAAAGGAAAGAAAGAATGCAATAATTAACCCAACTCACAATACCTGCAAGAGCCTGCATAATTGCAGAAGTCCTTTACTAGCCAAAGGAAAGAAAGAATGCAATAATAACCACAACTCTGCCAACCACCAACAAAACCTGTAATCCTCCCAAAAGAAAAACTTAACCCACCCAACCTTACTCACAATCCCTCCTAAAAAAAAAAAAAAATGCTAACTCTCCATCCAATCACTAAGCAACACCTTCAATCCTCCCAAAAGAAAAACTTAACCCACCCAATCTTACTCACAATCCCTCCTAAAAAAAAATAAAAAATAAAAAAATAAAAAAAGCTAACTCACTATCCAATCACTAATCAACACCCTCAATCCCCCCAAAGAAAAACTTAATATACCCGACCTTTCTAACAAGCCCCTTCGACCCTCCTAAAAAAAAAAAAAAAAAAAAAAAACCTATGACTCAATACAACTATTCATTAGCAACACAAATCATATCACACCTAAGGAATCCTTCCATACTATAAATTAACCCAACAACCTCCAAAGCCCCCCTCTCCTCTCCTCGCCTCCCCCTTCCTCCCGACAACCGAACCATACCTGACCTGATATCAATTATCCTAACCCTCCCCCTCTCCCCTTACTACATTTCCACGCAAACGCATACACACTCACACAACAACCCCCCCTAAGCAATTCTAATTCACCTCAACTCAACATACAACCTCCACCCCCGCCAATCCCCAAAACACAAGCTCCCCACCTCCCACAACCAATCTCCAAAACCCCACAACACCCCCCCACCCCCCGCCAGACAAAGCCTCTCATAACACCACAACTCTCCCAAAACCAAATCAAACATACCCAACCTCTATACCAGCCTGTCCAGCATTATCGACCTAACTCAAGACTGAAACCATACAACCTATATCTCACTCTCATCTCTGTTCACAATTTGACATAGCTCAAATCTGTCTCCTGCTATTACTAGATAACTCTCCTACGATACACTCATCCTTCCTTACTACGAATACTTTGACATTTCAAGCTCAAAGATTCAAAACTCTTCCTCCAACTCTCTCCATTTCTCTCTGACATAGCTAAAAGACCCACAACTCTCAGAACCTAATCAAACATACCCAACGTCTGTGACATCCAATTCTCAATAAAATCGACCTAACTCAAGACTGAAACCACTCAACCTATATCTCATTCTCGTCTCCGTTCATAATTTGACAAAAAAGCGCAAATCTGTCTGCTGCTATTACTAAAAACTCTCCTACGATACGCTCATCCTTCCTTACTATGAATACTTTGACATTTCAAGCTCAAAGATTCAAAACCCTTCCTCCAACTCGCTCTGTTCCTCTTTGACATAGCTCAAAGACTTTACCTTCATCTTTCTCCAAACAACCCTACGACTAGCTAAATTTCCATATTTTCACCTTCTCTGTTTACTTTGTTCGTGTGTGGCCTGTGCGTCCGTCCACCTGCGCTTCTCGGCTTGCGCCGCCGCCGTGGCGGGGCGGTTCTTCCTCCGCTTTGCCAACACTGCCTAAGCTAAGACGACAACCAGAGCACCCGCGTTGGCCCTTTGCTTGCCCGGACCTGCTCCCGCCCTCCCCCTGCCTCGTCCTGATTGTGATTGTTGCACCTTCAGGGCATTTTGCCTACTCCCTCACGCAAGCGGTGTTTAGCCACTGCACCTGTTCTCTCCTTCTAAAATTCACTTCCATCCTCCCTTTATTCTTCCTCTGAACCTCCTTCCCCCCTGTCACTAGCATTTTTCTGTTCTGTTCACAGCACACTTCACACATCGCTCCTGAACTAAGAAGACCTCTCAACAAAACCTCCTGCAGGACCCGAAACTGTGAAGACCGCCCTCTCTCTTGTGCCATTGTTTGGCCATCTTCCCGGACCTGACCATCCACGACTGACATCGTCAACAACAACTCACGAGCGTTTTCGGTTTATGGAGCATTAGCTTGCCCTCCCCACTGGTGGTGTGAGTGACCCACACTCCAGCTGGAGAGCAGTTATAGCGCGATATTCCCGACGTGGTTTGAGCTCTTTTCCTTCTACTGCTATTTTTCCTTTTTTCGCTCTGGCCTAGGGACCTGCACCCTCAAAAAGTGTATTCGTCCTGTTGTCCCCCCTGTAACTGTTCACCTCCCTCCCAGGAGATTGTGAACACGAAAGGAGGTTGGAGCAAAACCCATCCCAGCCGAGTCTTTCCAGGAAAACCGTGATCGTGCGGTTCCACCTGGAAAGAGGGTAGCAATCCTTATCCTCCCCAAATAGGCACACTTAGCTCACGTCTATAAGTGAGCAGTCACATACACTAGGAAGTAGGCTTCCCCAACGGGGCTCCCGGAGAGAAGCTCAGGAACCACTCTACGACCACCAGCCAGTGGGGAGTGCTGAAATTCCTCTGCTACTTACTCAACCGGAATAGGTAGGATTAAAAAAAAAAAAAAAAAAAACGGTTATGGAGTGCGTACGCCCTCCTAACCGCGACCCCCTCCTGAACCGCCAACCTGACGTCCCGAACCACGACAGGCTCCGCACAGAGAAAGCAGATCAGCTACGGGACTTCCACGAAGCCCTGAAAAGCAAGAACATTGCCACCGCCTCCAACAACTCCACCACCACTGTCACCACCACTGAGGACGACAACTGGACGAAGGTTGAAAACAAAAAACGCCGATGTGCTTTTTCAGGAAACGAATGCCGTCAAGCAGCCCAAAAGGCACCCATCACCACCACCAGCTCACCCCCAACGACACTGCCAAAATTCCGGATCTCGAAAACGGACACGAAAACGACATATGCCGCCATCACAGAGATGGAGAAACTAAATCCACTGGCCAAGTTCTCAGTGCGGCCCAACCTAACGGGAGAGATGATTATTCACCCCAAAGACAAGGACTCCGCCACCACCCTTGACACTTACCTGAAAAACACCTCCACCGTTGCATCAACCAAGCTGGACCCCGCCCAGAAACTGGTGAAGTCGGTAGTCCTCCGGTACCCAAAGGAACTACCCCTCGAACCCCTGGAGAACCACCCGAAGATCCTGAAAGCCGAGAGATGCTCTCCCCCGTCCGACATGACGGCCACCACAAAACAAGTGCTCATAACGCACTACGGTCCACCCCCCAGCACCATAGACCTCAAAACCTGGGGGATCTACGAAGTGAGGCCCTTCGTTCCGGAGCCCCTGCGGTGCTTCAGATGCCAGAAATACAGGCACCATCAGACGAGGTGCACGTACAAGGAAATCTGCTTGCTCTGAGGGCAGAAGCACGGCACACACTCATGCCTCACCAAGTTGAAAAATGGAGAAAAAATTGCCCCCAAGTGTGCCAACTGCGGGGGCAAACACCACGCCTGGAACCCTGGATGCTCCGAGAGAACAAAGAGGGTCCAGGCAAACCAACCAGCAGCAAGACCGGCCCCCACCTCCTGCACACTAGCCTCACCAAGTACCTTCGTGTGGGGAACCCAAAGGCAAAAACAACAAAGCCAACCTCCTCAGCCGGTCAACACCAAAAGTGCAGCCCAGTTACCTGGCCTCACTACGGCCACACCTCAGCCACCCAAGCAGCAGACAACGACAACCACGAGAAAGACAAAACAAGCACACACCAAGGCACCAGAAGGAATGATACACGTATCAGACCTGGCCAAGGTACTGACAACCTTCGCGGAGGGCCTAGCCGGACTACTGGGCCACAAGATCCAACTCACACAGCTACAAATACTCATGGGGAGCATCCTCGGGCAAGTCGCCACAGCTCCAGCCTCCTCAGTGGAGGACACCACGCCGGTCCCCACACGAGTAACAGCCGAGGTACACTCTACACCGAAAAAGGCCACCAGAGAACCAAAGATACCGACAGCTCCCAGAAAGTAATTGGACGTTTCAACTCCCCTGAACCGAACCACGGCCCAGAAGGCAAAAACCACCACAGAACAAGAAGATATGAACCTGATCCAGTCGGAATCAGACCTGAACATATCCATCGAGGACCACCAGAAGTCCCCGATGAAATAGTGGTGGAAAACATCAGCACCCTGAACATCCTTACATGGAATGCTCAGGGCATCAAAAGCAAGAAACACCTCCTGCAAGAAGCAGCAGCCAAGGACAAGCTTGACATCATACTGCTACAAGAAACACTTCTACAAGAACACCACTGTTTCAAATTCAGTGGTTACAAGACATACAGGAGGCATTTCACGCAGGCGTCAACAAGAGGATGTATGATCTTGGTCAAGTCAAGCATACCATCCTCCGAGGTCATACAGCAATTTCCATGTGGGGAAAACATTGAGACACAGGCCGTCAAAGTAACCCTCCAAGAACGGGAATTAACTGTTCACAACATCTACAAGAACCCAAGGAGCTCAATGGAGGTGACTCAATTATTCGCTTCGGCCGCTGACCACGCCACACTCATAGGAGGGGATTTCAACGCACATCATCCCTTCCTAAGCTCGGTAAGCCCCACAAATGAAGACGGCCTACACCAATACACCACCTTTCAAGACACACCCGAGATCTGCTTCCTGAACACCGGAGAGCCCACCCACACTAGAGGAGGAAGGCTAGATCTAACCTTCGTCTCCAGTGCACTACAGCCTTCGGCCTCCTGGCAGCTACACCCCACGCTGACCAGCGACCACTTCGCCACCCTAACAACGCTGAAGGTGAACAAACTCCCCACTCCACCCCCGCCGAGAGGGAGATACAATACCCAAAAGGCAGACTGGGGACAGGTCAGACTCCAGATGATCGAAGAGGCCTGCAACAGTGAAGATGACACCGACAGACCTTTCAACCAGCAAGAACTCCAGAAGTCGCAAAAACGAAGCAAGGACACAGCACCAAGGGCCTACAGGATAACCTACTCCATGCTTTCCCATGCCGGTAAAGCCGGACACGAGGCTTTGCTACAAATCATCAATGCTTCGTGGACAGCACAAAGACTCCCACCTGAATCGAAGAAGGCAGATATACAGCCCATTCCGAAGCCCAGAGAACCAGACAAACCGAGGCCCATCTCCCTTCTCAGCTGCATAGCGAAGACGGGAGAAAGAATGGCTCTCAACCGACTCAAGTGGAAAGTAGGCAGCCCACACCCTCATATATTTGCTTACACCGAGAACACCGGCACAGGCAACAACATCGCCGAGACACTCAGCACAGTGGACTACAAACCAGCTCTGGTGGTCTTCCTCGAACTGGAGAAGGCCTTCGAACTAGCAAATCCACTGGCCATTACAACGACGCTCGCTGAAAAAGGCGTCAAAGGAAGGTTGCTGGGGTGGATCCAGAACTACTTCACACAGAGAGAAGCAAGAGTACGCTTTCAGGGAGCAACCTCAAGCTACAGGGTCCATGAAAACGGAACTCCACAAGGAGGCATCTTCAGTCCAATGCTGTTCAATGTCCTGATGGAAAATCTTGTCAAACTTCCTTTCAGACAATGAGACAAGCTCCTATGCTATGCAGACGACTTACAGCTTATAGTAAGAGGATCAAACAGACTAGCCAACACGCAACACGCACTCCAACTTATAGAAGAGGGGTGCAACAGACTTGGACTCAAGATAAATCCAGCCAAGTCGAAAGCGATGGCCATCTGCACAGACACACCAGACAAGATGCTCTCCATACAAAACACGCCAGTAGTCTGGACCAACGCCCACCAGTGTCTTGGAATCTGGTTTGACCAGAAACTCACCTTCAAGCCGCAACTCGAGTATCTCAGGCACAGGACGAAGAGCAGACACAATATAATGAGGTCGCTCACCAGCAAATCCGCAGGAGCAAACCTTCATGTGCTCAAAGCCTACTACACAGCCGCCATCAGATCGTTGGTAGATTACAGTGCTCCAGCACTCATTGGACTGAGAGAAGACCAAATAGCTAAGCTAGAAGTCATTCAAAACAATGCTCTCAGGACCATGCTCGGAGCACCCATGTGGACCAGAATTTGCAATCTGCAAATGGAAACCGAGCTACCACCCCTGGCAGTACGAGTCAAGCAGGTGACAGCCGGCCTCCTCGCCAAAATCTGCAGAGCAGACAAGCCCACAGCTGCCAAGATTCGAATCAGTGCCTCCCTCCACCTCGACCACAGAGTGCGAGGGGCCACCTGGTCGCACGAGGCAAGCGAGGTCATCCGACACCTGCAAGCAGAAACACTCGTCAAGAACAACCAAGACACACGAGACAATGGTTACACTGTTCCTCCACCATGGAGCCCTCCACCAGCCACACTCAAATTCACCGACCTCGGCGACAGTAAAGCCAACCTCCAGAAGGAGGACCTCAAAAAATATCTCTCCAAGCCATAGCCACCGAGACACCGGCTGATGCAGCATCATACTTCACAGACGGCTCGGTGGACCCAAAACATCACAGATCCGGAGCGGCCTTCTACACCCAAGGTCAGACCCTCAAATGGAGACTTTCCAACGACTGCTCCACCCTACAAACAGAACTGGTAGCAATCTCAAAGGCCCTACAACACGCTGCAACACAACACAACAAGTCCGTCATAATTCACACGGACTCGAAATCGGCCATGCAAGCGCTGCAACACAGCCAACCAAGAGACAACGTCCACATCATCACCTCGATCCTCGCGCAGCTACAGGAATTCCAAAGCCAAAACCGACCAGTCGTCTTACACTGGATTCCCAGTCATGTAGGGATCGGAGGAAACGACGTGGCAGACGAAGCAGCCAAGGCAGCCACACGTTCCAGTAGCGTACACATCCAAGTTCCAGCAAGTGTGCAACAGATCAAAAATCACCTCAGAAAGACTACCAAGCTCCACATCAAAAAGAGCTTCCTTCATGCACTCAACGCTGGTTCCCAATCAGCCAAATGGTACCTGGCGGCCACAAAAGGGGAACCACCTTTCGCAGACAAGAAAACTCCAAGACAAACCCAAGTCAGCCTTCACCGACTACGACTAGGGTACAAGTGCTCCTGGCAGATGATCGGAAATGACGTCACGGAATGCACCTACTGTCAGGAGCCAGCAGCCAACCCACTTGAACACTATCTCCTCGATTGCGAGGTCACACAAAGCCCCCGAGACAGAACTCAAATCTCCCAAGAAACACACACAACACCAGCGGCCACTCTAACCCGAAAGGCCCACACAGACCACATTCACCACCTACTCCGGGTCATCACACGATACCCACCACCCAGATAGCTTAGAAAGCATCCTCTCCCAGCAAGTGCGGACCCCAGTTCGGGGGGCGCGCCACTCCGAGGCTGACCACGTCCAAGAGTGGGGGCCGGTGGTAAGCGTCCACTGATCGGGGGTCCGCTCACACTTGCAACCTGCAGTATCCCTCCAATCTGCCGGTGGGACCACCTCCATCCCAATCCGGTCTGGCTGCTCCTGGAGCTCCAGCCGGAACCACCAAACGGGCCGCCTATAGGCAAAGGCCCGTGTCGGACTACGGTCCGACAATCTATACAACAACAACAACAACCGGGCCGCCCGTATTGACTATTTCGTCGTCGAGATGGCCCGTACTAAACAGACTGCCCGCAAGTCCACTGGAGGCAAGGCTCCACGGAAGCAGCTTGCCACCAAGGCAGCTCGCAAGTCCGCCCCAGCCACCGGTGGCGTCAAGAAGCCCCATCGTTACAGGCCCGGAACCGTCGCCCTTCGTGAGATCCGTCGTTACCAGAAGAGCACAGAGCTACTCATCAGGAAGCTGCCCTTCCAGCGCCTGGTGCGTGAGATCGCCCAGGATTTCAAGACTGACCTGCGCTTCCAGTCGTCTGCCGTCATGGCTCTGCAGGAAGCCTCTGAGGCTTACCTGGTGGGTCTTTTCGAGGACACCAACCTGTGTGCCATTCACGCCAAGCGCGCTACCATCATGCCCAAGGACATCCAGCTGGCCCGGCGCATCCGCGGAGAGCGTGCTTAAGTCCTCTTCCTTGGGGACAAACAAAAAGCACAACAAAACCTACCAGACATCTATAACTCGGCCCTTCTCAGGGCCAAAGAACTGTTCTGAAGATAATTTTCTTGACAATCGAAATGGTTGGTGGTAGGAGAGCGTTAATTTCGGTTACCCAAACCGCCTAACGG
>NW_024737641.1:0-4983 GCF_018991925.1 Homarus americanus
TGTCACTTTATCAGGGGACTTTGTTATACTCGATGAGGGCCTTTGTTAAACTCAATGAGGGGCCTTTATTATAATCGTTCAGGGACTTTGTTATACTCGTTCAGGAACTTTGTTATATGATCAGGAGTTAGTTATACTCGATGAGGGGCTTTGTTATACACGATGAGAGGGCTTTTGTTATACTTGATCAGGGCCTTTATTTATAATCGGTCAAGGGTTTTGTTATACTCGATCAGGGACTTTGTTATACTCGATAGGACTTTGTTATACTCGACCAGGAGTTTGTTCCAATCGATCAGGACTCTGTTATACTCGATCAGGGGCCTTTGTTAAACCTCGATTAGAGGCCTTTGTTATACTCGATCAGGGACTTGTTATACTCGATCAGGGACTTTGTTATAGATCCGATGAGGCCTTGTTATACTCGATCAGGGACTTTGTTATACTCGATCAGAGACTTTGTTATACTCGATCAGGGACTTTTGTTATACTCGATCAGGACTTTGTTATCCTCGATCAGGGGACTTTGTTTTACTCGATGAGAGACTTTGTTATACTCGAACAGGGACTTTGTTATACTCAACGAGGACTTTGATTATACTCGATTAGGGCCATTTTATACTCGATCAGGGGACTTTGTTATACTCGAATAGGGACTTTGTTATAATCGTTTAGGCGACTTTGTTATACTCGATCAGGGACTGTTATACTCGATCAAGGGACTTTGTTACTACCTTCGACCAGGAGCTTATTTATACTCGATCAAGGACTTTGTTATATTCGATGGGGACTTTTGTTATTCTCGATCATGAGGACTTCATTTATACTCGATGAGGGCCTTTGTTTTACTCGATCAGGGGACTTTGTTATACTCGACCAGGGACTTTGTTATACTCGATCAGGGCCTTTGTTATACTTGATCAGGGCTTTGTTATACTCGATCAGGGGACTTTGTTATTCTCGATCAGGGGGACTGCATACACCCGATCAGGGACTTTGTTATACTGGATCAGTGAACTTTATTATTTCTCGATCAGGGCGCTGTTATACTCGTTCAGGCACTTTATATTCGATCAGGGGCCTTTGTTATTATAACAAGACGGATCTTGCAAGAAGAATATTTATATATATATATATATATATATATATATATATATATATATATATATATATATATATATATATATATATATATATATATATATATATATATATATATATATATATATATATATATATATATATATATATATAGGAAGAATATTTAGTAAGAGTATAAAGAGAGGAAGATTTGGTAGCATGTGCATGATAGTTATTTACACGGTCCGGTACACTTCTCGTATCTTATAGTCATACACTTCTATTACGTCTTAAGGGCGACTTCTCAAACCTGCTTAGTAATTACAACTCTTGTTAATTACGAACATGACATGAACACATTAATAACGCTTTCTATCGAAGTTACTAGGACATTATGTTTACGTTATAAGACATCATCTTACGTTACTAGACACTCTGATTCTCGGACACGAACATAAATGAATACACTTCCCACGTAGTAACTCATCCCACGGAAAGCTCTGACAGACACTCGTGACCTAGGGGAGGCCTAGCAGGTAGTCCTGGGTTGTCTCTATCAGGAACTGCTTAGCTGGCGCCGGGAGAAGTCTCGGTCCCTGACGGAGGCGACTGCAGGCGACCGAGGCAGCGCCTCCGGCCCCTGACTTCTCTCGAGCAGGACCCGGTGGTGTAGACTAGCCCTTCCTCGTCTCATTCCACACTCTCTCTGTCCCTCTCTGGCTCTCTTCTCTCCGGTGTCTCTCTGGTCTCCCGTGAGGAGGACTAGGACGTCCCTATATATTGGGAGGCGAGCCGTCAGGTTGAGCTGGTCAGGGAGGGGGGCGGCGAAAAAGGGTCTCCTTACATTGTGGCCAATGTGAGGTCAGGTCTGGACTTTTTCAGAGACTATAAGTTATATCTTCTGGAGAAGTCATCAGGTGGGGCAATGTGTATATTGGGAGAAACGGCCTGTTGCTTGCCACATGTGTGACATGGAGGGGCCTGGCTGATTTATAACCCCATAGTCAACGCAGAGTTACCCTATGACCTCCTAATGTCAAGTCAAGACTGGACTGTCTCTGCGGTGTAGGATATTGTGTAATGGGGAGAGAGTCTGGTGCCATCTTACATGTTTGTTGGCGTGTGACATGGGAAGGGGATCTAGTTGATTTGCAACACCCTTGGTCAACCGTGAAAGTTACTACACTTGACCTCCCTAATGTGGTCCAAGAGGACTGTTTCTGAGATGTAAGCTGTGGTCTGACAACCCATCACTACATTATACTCGACTTGACCTGGCCAATGTGAGGTCAGGTCTGGACTTTTCAAGAGACTATAAAGTTGTATCTTCTGGAGAAGTCATCAGGTGAGGCAATTGTGTATATTGGAAGAGCAGTGTTGCTTGCTCATGTGTGACATGGGAGGGGGAGCCTAGCTGATTTATGCTTGGTCAGCCGTGAGAGTTACCCTACACTTGACCTCCCTAATGTCAAGTCAAAGACTGGACTGTCTCTTCATTGTAGGATATTGTGTGTATATTGGGAGGAGTCGGCTTGTGCCTTCTTACATGTTTGTTGGCCGTGTGACATGGAAGGGTGGGTGTTGATTTATAACACCTTGGTCAGTATTGAAAGATTTTCTGCAGCCTCTTAATGTGGGTCAGAGGATTTTTTCTGAGATGTAAGCTTTGGTCTGACAACCCATCACTACATTATATATGACTAGGGGTTTGTTATCTCTAACAGGAGATTTTGTTCTCTGCGATCAGGGACTTTGTTGTATTATCGATTAGAGAACTTTGTTGTTTATACTCGTTCGGGGACTTTGTTATACTCTATTCAGCGGACTTTGTTGCATAGTCGATCAGGGCTTTTTTTCCGTCAGGGAACTTTGCTGTTCTCGATCAGGGTACTTTGTTATTTTACTCGTTGAGGACTTTGTTATCTCGATCGAGGGGACGTTATTATACTCGATGAGGGCTTTTTTTATACACGATCAGGATACTGTATCAAGGACTTTGTTATACTCGATGAGGGCCTTTGTGCAAAGCTCGATGAGGGGCCTTTGTTAGCATACTCGACCAGGGAATTTGTTATACTCGATCAGGGCCTTTGTTAAACTCGATGAGGGGGACTTTGTTGTACTCGATCAAGGGCTATTATACTCGATCAGAGACTTTTGTTATACTCGATCAGGGGCGCTGTTATAATCGTTCGTGGACTTTGTTATACTCGTTCAGGGAACTTTGTTATATACTTGATCAGGGGAGTTTATTTATGTACTCATTGACGAAACTGTTATACGATGAGCGCTTTGTTATATATGATCAGGGGCCTTTGTTGTTATAAACGGTCAAGGGACTTTGTTATACTCGATCAGGGGACTTTGTTGCATACTCGATCAGGGGACTTTGTTGCTCTCGACCAGGGAGTTTGTTATACTCGATCAGGGGACTTTGTTATACTCGATCAGGAGACGCTTTGTTAAACTCGATTAAGGGCCTTTGTATACTCGATCAGGGACTTTGTTATACTCGATCAGGGACTTTGTTTTACTCGATCAGAGGCCTTTTGTTATACTCGATCAGGGACTTTGTTATACTCGATCAGGAGACTTTGTTATACTCGATCAGGGGACTTTGTTATACTCGATCAAGGATTTTTTGTTAACCTCGATCAGGGGACTTTGTTGCATATTCGATGAGGGGGCTTTGTTATATTCGATTAGGGGATTTTGTTGCCTCGACGAGGGACTTTGTTATACTCGATTAGGGCATTTTGCATACACGATCAGGGACTTTGTTATACTCGAATAGGGGGACTTTGTTATAATCGTTTTAGGCGACTTTGTTAAGCTCGATCAGGGGACTTTGTTATACTCGATCAAGGGACTTGTTGGCGACCAGGGTAGTTTGTGCAAGCTCGATCAGGGACTTTGTTATATTCGATGAGGGACTTTGTTATTCTCGATCATGGGACTTTTGTTATACTCGATGAGGGGCCTTTGTTATACTTGATCCAGGGGACTTTGTTTATACTCGACCAGGGCCTTTGTTATACTCGATCAGGGGACATTATACTTTCAGGGGACTTTGTTATATACTCGATCAGGGGACTTTCGTTAAACTCATCAGGGGCCATTGTTATACTCGATCAGGGGACTGTTATACTCGATCAGGGACTTTGTTATACTCTATCAAGGGACTTTGTTATACTCGATCAGGGGACTTTGTTATACTCGACGGGGGGGTTTGTTAGACTCGACCGGGGGACTTTGTTATACACGCGATCAGGGGCCTTTGTTATACTCGATTAGGGAACTTTGTTATACTCGTTTAGGAAACTTTTGTTTATACTCGTTCAGGACTTTGTTATACTCGATCAGGGCCTTTGTTGTACTTGATCAGAGGACTTTCTTATACTCGATCAGGGTACTTTTGTTGCCTCTCGGTGAGGACTTTGTTATACTCGATTAGGGGACTTTGTTATACTTGTTCAGGGACTTTGTTATACTTGATCTGGGGACGTTATTATATACTCGATGAGGATTTGTTATACGATCAGGGGGCTGTGTTATATACTTGATCAGGGGCCTTTGTTATAATCGTTCAAGGGACTTTGTTATACTCTTTCAGGGGACTTTGTTACACTCGATCCAGGGGACTTTTGTTATACTCGACCAGGGGAGTTATACTCGACCAGGGACTTTTGTTATACTCGATCAAAGATTTATTTAAACTCAGTCCAGAGTCCTTTGTTATACTCGGTCAGGGGACTTTGTTATATACTCGATCAGGGCCTTAGTTAAAGCTCGATCGAGGGACTTTGTTATGCTCGATCCAGGGGCGCTGTTATACTCGATCAGAGGACTTTGTTATACTCGATCAGGGGTTTTGTTATACTCGACCGAGGGGAGCTTGATATA
>NW_024737642.1:0-11515 GCF_018991925.1 Homarus americanus
GTGAGGTCCGGGCACCCCTACAGTGCTGCGAACTGGGGTGTGAGGGCCGGGCACCCCTTCACATGACCCGGGGTGTGAGGGCCGGGCAACCCTTCAGCACCATTACCCAGAGTGTTAGGGCCGGGCTCGATTTCAGTGCCAAGAATCAGGGTGTGAGGGCCGGGAACCCCATCAGCACCATGACCCTGGGTGTGATGGCAGGGAACCACTTTAACCCCATGACCCGGGGTGTGAGGGCCGGGCACCCCTCAGGCACCATGACCCGAGGTGTGAGGGCCGGGCACCCCTTCAGTGCCAGGAATCGGGGTGTGAAAGCCGGGAACCCCTTCAGCACCATGACCCGGGGTGTGAGGGCCAGGAACCCCTTCAGTGCCATGACCCGGGGTGTGAGGGCCGGGCACCCCTTCAGTGACATGAACCTGGGTGTGAGGGCCGGGCACCCCTCCAGCACCATGACCCGGGGTGTAAGGGCCGGGAACCGCTTCAACCCTATGATCCGTGGTGTGAGGGCCGGGCACCCCTTTAGGTCCGTGACCCGGGGTGTGAGGGCCGTGCACCCTTTAAGTGCCATGACCCGGGGTGTGAGGGCCGGGGACCCTTTCAGTGCCATGAATCGGGGTGTGAAAGCCGGGCACCCCTTCAGCACCATGACCCGGAGTGTGAGGGCCAGGCACCCCTTCAGTGCCGTGACCCAGGGTGTGAGGGCCGGGCACCCCTTCAGTGACATGACCCGGGGTGTGAGGGCCGGGCACCCCTTCAGCACCATGACCTGGGGTGTGAGGGCCGGGCACGTCAGCCTGATCCGTGGTGGCAGTGGTGTGAGGGCAGACTTGTAGGTCCATGACCCAGGGTGTGAGGGCTGGTCCATGACCCGGGGTGTGAGGGGCGGGCACCCTTTCAGTGTCATGAAACGGGGTGTGAGGGCCGGGCACCCTTTCAGTGTGATGAAACGGGGTGTGAAGGCCGGGCACCCCTACAGTGCTGTGAACCGGGTTGTGAGGGCCGGGCACCCCTTCAGTGCCATGAATAGGGGTGTGAGGGCCCGGCACCCCTTCAGTGACATGACCCGGGGCGTCAGGGCCGGGCAACCCTTTAGGTCCATGACCCGGGGTGTGAGGACCATGCACCCCTTTAGGTCCATGACCCGGGGTGTGAGGGCCGTGAACCCCTTCAGTGACATGACCCGGGTAGCGAGGGCCGGGCACCCCTTTAGTGACATGACCCAGGGTGTGAGGGCCGGGCACCCCTCCAGCACCATGACCCGGAGTGTGAGGGCCGGGCACCCCTTCAGTGTCATGAACCGGGGTGTGAGGGCCGGGCACTCTTTCAGTGCCATGAATCGCTGTGTGAAGGCCGGGCACCCCTACAGTGCTATGAACCGGGGTGTGAGGGCCGGTGACCCCTTCAGTGCCATGAATAGGGGTGTGAGGGCCGGGCACCCCTTCAGTGACATGACCCTCGGCGTCAGGGCCGGGCAACCCTTCAGTGCCATAAGCCGGGATGTGAGGGCCGGGCACCCCTTTAGTGCCATGAAACGGGGTGTGAGGGCCGGGCACCCCTACAGAGCTATGAACCAGAGTGTGAGGGCCGGGCACCCCTTTACTGACACGGGGTGTGAGGGCCGGGAACCTTTTCAGTGCCATGACCCGGGGTATGAGGGCCGGGCACGCCTTCAGAGCTATGACCCGGGGTGTGAGGGCCGGGCATTATTTCAGTGATATGACCCTGGGTGTGAGGGACGGGCACCCCTTCAATGATATGACCCGGGGGGTGAGCGCCGGGCACTCGTTTAGCTCTATGACCAGGGGTGTGAGGGCCGGGCATACCTTCAGTGCCATGGCCAGGGGTGTGACGGCCGGACACCCCTTCAGTGCCATGAGCCGGGGTGTCAGTGCCAGCCACCCCTTCAGCACCATTACCCAGAGTGTTAGGGCCGGGCTCGATTTCAGTGCCAAGAATCGGGGTGTGAGGGCCGGGCACCCCATCAGCACCATGACCCGGGGTGTGGTGACCGGGAACCGCTTCAACCCCATGACCCAGGGTGTGAGTGCCGGGCACCCCTCAGGCACCATGACCCGAGGAGTGAGGGCCGGGCACCCCTTCAGTGCCATGAATCGGGGTGTGAAAGCCGGGAACCCCTTCAGCACCATGACCCGGGGTGTAAGGGCCAGGCACCCCTTCAGTGCCATGACCCGGGGTGTGAGTGCCAGGCACCCATACAGTGCTTTGAAAAAGGGTGTGTGGTCCGGGCACCCCTTCACTTGACCCGGGGTGACAGGGCCGGGCACCCCTCCAGCACCATGACCCGGGGTGTGAGCGCCGGGCACCCCATAAGTGACATGAGCCGGGGTGTGGGGGCAGGGCACCCCTACAGTGTTATGAATCGGGGTGTGAGGGCCGGGCACCTCTTCACATGACCCGGGGTGTAAGGGCCAGGCACCCCATTAGCACCATGACCCGGGGTGAGAGGGCGGGGCACCCCTTCAGTACCATGACCCTGGGTGTGAGGGCCAGGCAACCCTTCAGTGAAATCACCGGGGGTGTGAGAGCTGGGCACCCCTTCATTGACATAACCCGGGATGAGGGCCGGGCACCCTTTGACATGACCCGGGGTTTGAGGGCCTGACACCCTTTCAGTGACATGACCCGTGGGGTGAGGTTCGGGCACACCTACAGCACCATGACCCAGGGTGTGAGGTTCGGGCACCCCTCCAGCACCATGACCCGGGGTGTGAGGGCCGGGAACCCCTTCAGTGCCATGACCCCGGGGTGTGAGGGCCGGGCACCTTCAATGACATGACCCAGGGGTTTGAGGCCGAGACACCCTTTCAGTGACATGACCCGGGGGTGAGGGTTCGGGCACACCTACAGCACCATGACCCAGGGTATGAGGTTCGGGCACACCGTCAGTGCCCTGACCCGGGGTGTGAGGGCCGGGTACCCCTTCAGCACCATGATCCAGGGTGTTAGGGCCGGGCTCGATTTCAGTGCCAAGAACCGGGGTATGAGGGCCGGGCACCTCTTCACATAGACACGGGGTGTAAGGGCCAGGCACCCCATTAGCACCATGACCCGGGGTGTGAGGGCGGGGCACCCCTTCAGTACCATGACCCTGGGTGTGAGGGCCAGGCACCCCTTCAGTGAAATCACCGGGGGTGTGAGAGCTGGGCACCCCTTCATTGACATATCCCGGGATGAGGGCCGGGCACCCCTTCAATGACATGACCCGGGGTTTGAGGGCAGGACACCCTTTCAGTGACATGACCCGGGTTGTGAGGTTCGGGCACACCTCCAGCACCATGACCCGGGTGTGTGAAGTTCGGGCACACCTTCAGTGCCATGACCCGGGGTGTGAGTGCCAGAGACCCCTTCAGCACCATGATCAGGGTGTTAGGGCCGGGCTCGATTTCAGTGCCAAGAACCGGGGTGTGAGGGCCGGGCACCCCAACAGCACCATAACCCGGGGAGTGAGGTTCAGGCACACCTCCAGCACCATGACCAGGGATGTGAAGTTCGAGCACACCTTCAATGACATGACCCGGGGTGTGAGGGCCGGGCACCCCTTTAGAGACATGACCCGGCTTGTGAAAGCCGGGCACCCTTCAGACACCATGACCCGGAGTTTGAGGGGTGGGGACCTTTTCAGTGCCATGAATCCGGGTGTGAAAGCGTAGCATCCCTTCAGCACCATGACCCGGGGTGTGAGGGCCGGGAACCGTTTCAACCCCATGACCCGTGGTATGAGGGCTGGGCACCCCTTTAGGTCCATGACCTGGGGTGTGAGGGCCGTGCACCCCTTCAGTGCCATGACCCGGGGTGTGATGGCCGGGCACCCCTTCAGTGTCAAGAACCGGGGTGTGAGGGCCCGGCACCCTTTCAGTGCCATGAAACGGGGTGTGAGGTCCGGGCACCCCTGCAGTGCTGCGAACTGGGGTGTGAGGGCCGGGCACCCCTTCACATGACCCCGGGTGTGAGGGTCCGGCACCACTTCAGTGAAATGAATCTGGGTGTGAGGGCCGGGCACCCCTTCAGCACCATTACCCAGAGTGTTAGGGCCGGGCTCGATTTCAGTGCCAAGAATCGGGGTGTGAGGGTCAGGAACCCCATCAGCACCATGACCCTGGGTGTGATGGCAGGGAACCACTTCAACCCCATGACCCGGGGTGTGAGGGCCGGGCACCCCTCAGGCACCATGACCCGAGGTGTGAGGGCTGGGCACCCCTTCAGTGCCAGGAATCGGGGTGTGAAAGCCGGGCACCCCTTCAGTGCCATGACCCGGGGTGTGAGGGCCGGGCACCCCTTCAGTGACATGAACCGGGGTGTGAGGGCCGGGCACCCCTCTAGCACCATGACCCGGGGTGTAAGGGCCGGGAACCGCTTCAACCCCATGATCCGGGGTGTGAGGGCCGGGCACCCTTTTAGGTCCATGACCCGGGGTGTGACGGCCGTGCACCCTTTAAGTGCCATGACCTGGGGTGTGAGGGCCGGGGACCCTTTCAGTGCCATGAATCGGGGTGTGAAAGCCGGGTACCCCTTCAGCACCATGACCCGGGGTGTGAGGGCCAGGCACCCCTTCAGTGCCGTGACCCGGGGTGTGAGGGCCGGGCACCACTTCAGTGACATTTACCCGGGGTGTGAGGGCCGGGCACCCCTCCAGCACGATGACCCGGGGTGTGAGGGCCGGGAACCGCGTCAACCCCATGATCCGTGGTGTGAGGGCCGGGCACCCGTTTAGGTCCATGACCCGGGGTGTGAGGGCCGTGCACCCTTTCAGTGCCATGACCCGGGGTGTGAGGGCCGGGCCCCCTTTCGGTGCGATGAAACGGGGTGTGATGGCCGGGCACCCCTACAGTGCTGTGAACCGGGTTGTGAGGGCCGGTCACCCCTTCAGTGCCATGAATAGGGGTGTGAGGGCCGGGCACTCCTTCAGTGACATGACCCTGGGCGTCAGGGCCGGGCAGCCCTTCAGTGCCATGAGCCGGGATGTGAGGGCCGGGCACCCCTTTAGTGCCATGAAACGGGGTGAGGGCCAGGCACACCTACAGAGCTATGAACCAGGGTGTGAGGGCCGGGCACCCCTTCACTGACACGGGGTGTGAGGGCCGGGCACCTTTTCAGTGCCATGACCGGGGTGTGAGGGCCAGGCACGCCTTCAGAGCTATGACCCGGGGTGTGAGGGCCGGGCATTTTTTCAGTGATATGACCCTGGGTGTGAGGGACGGGCACCCCTTCAATGATATACCCGGGGGGGTGAGGGCCGGGCACTCGTTTAGCTCTATGACCACGGGTGTGAGGGCCTGGCATACCTTCAGTGCCATGACCCGGGGTGTGAGGGCCATCACTCCTTCAGTGCCATGACCCGGGGTGTGAGGGCCGGTCCCTCCTTCAGTGCCATGACCCAGGGGGTGAGGGCCGGGCACTCGTTTAGCTCTATGACCAGGGGTGTGAGGGCCGGGCATACCTTCAGTGCCATGGCCAGGGGTGTGACGGCCGGGCACCGCTTCAGTGCCATGACCCGGGGTGTGAAGGCCGGGCACCCCTTCAGTGACATGACCCAGTGCGTCAGGGCCGGACACCCCTTCAGTGCCATGAGCCGGGGTGTGAGTGCCAGGCACGCCTTCAGCACCATTACCCAGAGTGTTAGGGCCGGGCTCGATTTCAGTGGGAAGAATCGGGGTGTGAGGGCCGGGCACCCCATCAGCACCATGACCCGGGGTGTGATTGCCGGGTACCGCTTCAACCCTATGACCCGGGGTGTGAGGGCCGGGCACCCCTCAGGCACCATGACCCGAGGTGTGAGGGCCGGGCACCCCTTCAGTGCCATGAATCGGGGTGTGAAAGCCGGGAACCCCTTCAGCACCATGACCCGGGGTGTGAGGGCCAGGCACCCCTTCAGTGCCATGACCCGGGGTGTGAGTGCCAGGCACCCATACAGTGCTTTGAAAAAGGGTGTGTGGTCCGGGCACCCCTTCACTTGACCCGGGGTGTCAGGGCCGGGCACCCCTCCAGCACCATGACCCGGGGTGTGAGCGCCGGGCACCCCATAAGTGACATGAGCCGGGGTGTGGGGGCAGGGCACCCCTACAGTGTTATGAACCGGGGTGTGAGGGCCGGGCACCTCTTCACATGACCCGGGGTGTAAGGGCCAGGCACCCCTTAGAACCATGACCCGGGGTGTGAGGGCGGGGCACCCCTTCAGTACCATGACCCTGAGTGTGAGGGCCAGGCACCCCTTCAGTGAAATCACCGGGAGTGTGAGAGCTGGGCACCCCTTCATTGACATAACCCGGGATGAGGGCCGGGCACCCTTTCAGTGACATGACCCGGGGTGTGAGGGCCGGACACCCCTCCAGCACCATGACCCGGAGTGTGAGGGCCGGGAACCCCTTCAGTGTCATGACCCGGGGTGTGAGGGCCGGGCACCCCTCCAGCACCATGACCCAGGGTGTGAGGGCCGGGAACCCCTTCAGTGCCATGACCCGGGTTGTGAGGGCCGGGCACCCCTTCAATGATATGACCCGGGGTTTGAGGGCAGGACACCCTTTCAGTGACATGACCCGGGGTGTGAGGTTCGGGCACACCTCCAGCACCATGACCCGGGTGTGTGAGGTTCGGGCACAACTTCAGTGCCATGACCCGGGGTGTGAGGGCCGGGTGCCCTTCAGCACCATGATCCAGGGTGTGGGGCCAGGCTCATTCAGTGCTGCCCCAGAACCGGGGTGTGAGGGCCGGGCACCTTTCTTTACCATAACCCGGGGTGAGGTTTGGGCACACCTCCAGCACCATGACCCGGGGTGTGAGGTTCGGGCACACCTTCAATGACATGACCCGGGGTGTGAGGGCCGGGCACCCCTTTAGTGACTTGACCCGGGGTGTGAGGGCCGGGCACCCCTCAGACACCATGACCCGGGGTTTGAGGGTCGGGGACCTTTTCAGTGCCATGAATCGGGGTGTTAAACCCGAGCATCCCTTCAGCACCATGACCCGGGGTGTGAGAGCCAGGCACCCCTGCAGTGCCATGACCCTGGGTGTGAGGGACGGGCACCCCTCCACCACCATGACCCGGGGTGTGAGGGCCGGGAACCGTTTCAACCCCATGACCCGTGGTATGAGGGCTGGGCACCCCTTTAGGTCCATGACCTGGGGTGTGAGGGCCGTGCACCCCTTCAGTGCCATGAACCGGGGTGTGAGGGCCGGGCACCCCTTCAGTGTCATGAATCGGGGTGTGAGGGCCCGTCACCCTTTCAGTGCCATGAAACGGGGTGTGAGGTCCGGGCACCCCTACAGTGCTGCGAACTGGGGTGTGAGGGCCGGGCACCCCTTCACAGGACCCCGGGTGTGACGGTCCGGCACCACTTCAGTGAAATGAATCCGGGTGTGAGGGCCGGGCACCCCTTTAGCACCATTACCCAGAGTGTTAGGGCCGGGCTCGATTTCAGTGCCAAGAATCGGGGTGTGAGGGTCGGGAACCCCATCAGCAACATGACCCTGGGTGTGATGGCAGGGAACCACTTCAACCCCATGACCCGGGGTGTGAGGGCCGGGCACCCCTCAGGCACCATGACCCGAGGTGTGAGGGCCGGGCACCCCTTCAGTGCCAGGAATCGGAGTGTGAAAGCCGGGCACCCCTTCAGTGCCATGACCCGGGGTGTGAGGGCCGGGCACCCCTTCAGTGACATGAACCGGGGTGTGAGGGCCGGGCACCCCTCCAGCACCATGACCCGGGGTGTAAGGGCCGGGATCCGCTTCAACCCCATGATCCGTGGTGTGAGGGCCGGACACCCCTTTAGGTCCATGACCCGGGGTGTGAGGGCCGTGCACCCTTTAAGTGCCATGACCCGGGGTGTGAGGGCCGGGGACCCTTTCAGTGCCATGAATCGGGGTGTGAAAGCCGGGCACCCCTTCAGCACCATGACCCAGGGTGTGAGGGCCAGGCACCCCTTCAGTGCCGTGACCCGGGGTGTGAGGGCCGGGCACCCCTTCAGTGACATGACCCGGGGTGTGAGGGCCGGGCATTCTCCAGCACCATGACTCGGGGTGTGATGGCCGGGAACCGCGTCAACCCCATGATCCGTGGTGTGAGGGCCGGGCACCCCTTTAGGTCCATGACCCGGGGTGTGAGGGCCGTTCACCCTTTCAGTGCCATGACCCGGGGTGTGAGGGCCGGGCACCCTTTCAGTGCGATGAAACAGGGTGTGAAGGCCGGGCCCCCCTTTCAGTGCGATGAAACAGGATGTGAGGCGGGCACCTACAGTGCTGTGAACCCGGTTGTGGTCAGTCACCCCTTCAATGCCATTAATAGGGGTGTAGGGCCAGGCACCCCCTCAGTGACATGACCCTGGGCGTCAGGGCCAGGCAACCCCTTCAGTGCCATGAGCCGGGATGTGAGGGCCAGGCACCCCGCTAGTGCCATGGGGAAAAACGGGGTGTGAGGGCCGGGCACACATACAGAGCTATGAACCAGAGTGTGAGGGCCGGGCACCCCTTCACTGACACGGGGTGTGAGGGCCGGGTACCTTTTCAGTGCCATGACCGGGGTATGAGGGCTGGGCACGCCTTCAGAGCTATGACCCGGGGTGTGAGGGCCGGGCATTTATTCAGTGATATGACCCTGGGTGTGAGGGACGGGCACCCCTTCAATGATATGACCCGGGGGGTGAGGGCCGAGCACTCGTTTAGCTCTATGACCAGGGGTGTGAGGGCCGGGCATACCTTCAGTGCCATGGCCAGGGGTGTGACGGCCGGGCACCGCTTCAGTGCCATGACCCGGGGTGTGAAGGCCGGGCACCCCTTCAGTGACATGACCCAGTGCGTCAGGGCCGGACACCCCTTTAGTGCCATGAGCCGGGGTGTGAGTGCCAGGCACCCCTTCAGCACCATTACCCACAGTGTTATGGCCGGGCTCGATTTCAGTGCGAAGAATCGGGGTGTGAGGGCCGAGCACCCCATCAGCACCATGACCCGGGGTGTGATTGCCAGGAACCGCTTCAACCCTATGACCCGGGGTGTGAGGGCCGTGCACCCCTCAGGCACCATGACCCGAGGTGTGAGGGCCGGGCACCCCTTCAGTGCCATGAATCGGGGTGTGAAAGCCGGGAACCCCTTCAGCACCATGACCCGAGGTGTGAGGGCCAGGCACCCCTTCAGTGCCATGACCCGGGGTGTGAGTGCCAGGCACCCATACAGAGCTTTGAAAAAGGGTGTGTGGTCAGGGCACCCCTTCACTTGACCCGGGGTGTCAGGGCCGGGCACCCCTCCAGCACCATGACCCGGGGTGTGGGGGCCGGGAACCCCTTCAGTGCCATGACCCGGGGTGTGAGGGCCGGGCACCCCTTCAATGACATGACCCGGGGTTTGAGGGCCGGACACCCTTTCAGTGACATGACCGGGGGTGTGAGGTTCGGGCACACCTCCAGCACCATGACCCGGGGTGTGAGGTTCGGGCACACCTTCAGTGCCATGACCCGGGGTGTGAGGGCCGGGCACCCCTTCAGCACCATGATCCAGGGTGTTAGGGCCGGGCTCGATTTCAGTGCCAATAACCGGAGTGTGAGTGCCGGGCACCCCAACAGCACCATAACCTGGGGTGTGAGGTTCGGGCACACCTCCAGCACCATGATCCGGGGTGTGAAGTTCGGGCACACCTTCAATGACATGACCCGGGGTGTGAGGGCCAGGCACCCCTTTAGAGACATGACCCGGGGTGTGAGGCCCGGCACCCCTCAGACACCATGACCCTGAGTTTGAGGGTCGGGGACCTTTTCAGTGCCATGAATCCGGGTGTGAAAGCCTAGCATCCCTTCAGTACCATGACCCGGGGTGTGAGGGCCAGGCACCCTGCAGTGACATGACCCGGGGTATGAGGGCCGGGCACCCCTGCAGCACCATGACCCAGGGTGTGAGGGCCGGGAACCGTTTCAACCCCATGACCCGTGGTGTGAGAGCTGGGCACCCCTTTAGGTCCATGACCCGGGGTGTGAGGGCCGTGCACCCTTTCAGTGCCATGACCCGGGGTGTGAGGGCCGGGCACCCCTTAAGTGACATGACCCGGGGTTTCAGGGCCGGGCACCTTTTCAGTGCCATGACCCGGGGTGTGAGGGCCGGGTCATTCAACCCCATGATCCGTGGTGTGAGGGCCGGGCACTCCTTTAGGTCCATGACCCAGGGTGTGAGGGCCGTTCACCCTTTCAGTGCCATGACCCGGGGTGTGAGCGCCGGGCACCCCTTCAGTGCTGTGAACCGGGGTGTGGGGGCAGGGCACCCCTACAGTGCTGTGAACCGGGGTGTGAGGGCCGTGCACCCCTTCAGTGCCATGAATAGGGGTGTGAGGGCCAGAGCTGCTCAATGGCTGTAAACCCTGGGCGTCAGGGCCGGGCAACCCTTCAGTGCCATGAGCCGGGATGTGAGGGCCGGGCACCCCTTTAGTGCCATGAAACGGGGTGTGAGGGCCGGGCACACATACAGAGCTATGAACCAGAGTGTGAGGGCCGGGCACCCCTTCACTGACACGGGGTGTGAGGGCCGGGTACCTTTTCAGTGCCATGACCGGGGTATGAGGGCCGGGCACGCCTTCAGAGCTATGACCCGGGGTGTGAGGGCCGGGCATTTTTTCAGTCATATGACCCTGGGTGTGAGGGACGGGCACCCCTTCAATGATATGACCCGGGGGGTGAGGGCCGGGCACTCGTTTAGCTCTATGACCACGGGTGTGAGGGCCTGGCATACCTTCAGTGCAATGACCCGGGGTGTGAGGGCCTGTCCCTCCTTCAGTGCCATGACCCGGGGTGTGAGGGCCGGTCCCTCCTTCAGTGCCATGACCCGGGGGGTGAGGGCTGGGCACTCGTTTAGCTCTATGACCAGGGGTGTGAGGGCCGGGCATACCTTCAGTGCCATGGCCAGGGGTGTGACGGCCGGGCACTGCTTCAGTGCCATGACCCGGGGTGTGAAGGCCGGGTACCCCTTCAGTGACATGACCCAGTGCGTCAGGGCCGGACACCCCTTCAGTGCCATGAGCCGGGGTGTGAGTGCCAGGCACCCCTTCAGCACCATTACCCACAGTGTTAGGGCCGGGCTCGATTTCAGTGCTAAGAATCGGGGTGTGAGGGCCGGTCACCCCATCAGCACCATGACCCGGGGTGTGACTGCCAGGAACCGCGTCAACCCTATGACCCGGGGTGTGAGGGCCGGGCTCCCCTCAGGCACCATGACCCGAGGTGTGAGGGCCGGGCACCCCTTCAGTGCCATGAATCGGGGTGTGAAAGCCGGGAACCCCTTCAGCACCATGACCCGGGGTGTGAGGGCCAGGCACCCCTTCAATGCCATGACCCGAGATGTGAGTGCCAGGCACCCATACAGTGCTTTGAAAAAGGGTGTGTGGTCCGAGCACCCCTTCACTTGACCCGGGGTGTCAAGGCCGGGCACCCCTCCAGCACCATGACCCGAGGTGTGAGCGCCGGGCACCCCATAAGTGACATGAGCCGGGGTGTGGGGGCAGGGCACCCCTACAGTGTTATGA
>NW_024737643.1:0-14941 GCF_018991925.1 Homarus americanus
GTGTGTTACCTGCCAGAGCGTTGTGGGACCAGAGTGCGCTACCTGCCAGAGGGTTGTGGGACCAGAGTGTGTTACCTACCAGAGGGGTACGGGCCCAGAGTGTGTTACCTGCCAGAGGGTTGTGGGACCAGAGTGTGCTACCTGCCAGAGGGTTGTGGGACCAGAGTGTGTTACACACCATGGGGGTGCGGGACGAGAGTGTGTTACCTGCCAGAGGGTTGTGGGACCAGAGTGTGCTACCTGCCAGAGGGTTGTGGTACCAGAGTGTGTTACCTACCAGAGGGGTGCGGGACCAGAGTGTGTTACCTGCCAGAGGGTTGTGGGACCAGAGTGTGTTAACTGCCAGAGGGGTGAGTGAGGCGGTGTAGGTTGGAAGTGAGGCAGGAACACGAGTCTTGACCCTTAGCAAAATGAAGTGGGGGGACCATTAACCAACACGTCATCATTAGCCAGCACGTCACCATTAACCATCAACTCGTCACGATTAACCAAGGCGTTGCCATTAACTAACACGTCACCATTAACTAACAGGTCAACATAAACCAACACGTCACCATTAACCAACACCTCACCATTAACCAACACCTCACCATTAACCAGCACTTTACTCTTATGCTACACGTCACCATTAACCTACGAGTCAACATTAACCAACATGTCACCATTAACCAACGCGTCACCAAACACAGCAATAGGTGTGTGTCGTCCGCTGTAACATTATTTAAAGATTTATTTCGTTTTGTAATGAGGAACAAATATAACACAGACTCATCAGCTTCCTAATGGGACGACATAAAGGTGGTCAGGTATACTTCAGCCGGAGACAAATATGAGCTTAGGTTAGGTTAGGTTAGGTTGAATTATTTCATGATAGTTTTGTTGGGTCGATTTCTTAGGTTATGTTGGGTTGGCATAAGTAGTTTAGGTTATATTAGGTTAGGTTAAATAACTCATTGATAATTAGGTTAGGTTGAAAATACATACTGATAGTTAGCAAAACAAAATTAATGTGTGTACAGTACGTGTATGATACTCAAGGCTCCTGACAGGATAGTGTGTGCAAACCACAGCTTAATGTACAATACTACATAGAACTCATGAAAGTTCGCATCTGAACTGCAGCCTTACTTACTGAAGCTGTTTCAGAGAGTAGTGAGGGAGGCGCCATACTCTAGGTTCTTGAGATAACTTGATATACACGGTTCAGTAATCAATAGGCTGTTGAAAATCCCTTATTTTAAATTATTGTATCTTATGTCAAATTATTGTCAGTGAAACAGTAAGCTATCGTTGCTCATAACTTATGAGCAACGATATGTTATGAGTCATAACATAACGCGTTCAAATATTCAATTGATATATACAATCGTACCAAAGGAGAGGAAAATATTTTATTTTTTACTTGTACCTAGTCTAAGGAATCTCATTGTTTATATTACAAAAACTGAAAGATGAGAATTTGATCATTAGTTCATATAATACAAGTTCCAAATTTTATCCATATATATTGAGAAATATCCCATGTACTAATAAAACAAGTCATGATGCTATACACTGTAGAGCCGGGCATATTTATGACCCCTACAGGTAATTCATCATATCAGACTGCTGTACTATTAAGGTGTCAGGTGCCATTAACAACTAAGAGTGACAACAGACAATAAAAGGTGGCTTATTATTATAATACAAAGTAGTTATTTTTATGTGTCTTAATGCAACGTCATCCTTAAGGGAAGTGAATCCTGAAGCGTAGCAGTAGTTAATTTTCTTTCAATTATGAAATTATGATCAATCTGTAAGTGGTATAGATGGTAACAAGTGAGCCTGGGCCCGGCTGCTGGCACGAGGAACAACATTAATGGCCATTAAAAATTTAGATTGTTTACGTCGAAATACTTTTACTTACGAAACACTGCTAGCATGTATTGGCAAGGGCAGCCCGGAACCGTCAGGAACTCCGCCGATTGGATCCCATAGGCCACCCTTCTTCGCCAATCTCCTTAGGTGCTGAAGCAACTGAGGGTCTTCAGGACTCCGCCGAGAGGGCCAGAACAGCCGTCCTCACACCCCCAAGGAGTGATGCTAGCGAAGGTCCCGCTGGACCCCCGAGTAAGGTTGAGACTTTTCCTCTATTTCTCTTTAAGACAGAGAGGCAACACTGACTAGTGACGCTAAGAGTATCTACTGTCATATCTTGATATATTATTACTTATTTTAAAGTGGCGTCCGCAACACACCGAGACTTTGGTGTTTGTTTCTGTGAGTTAAGGAGATACAGTGAGTCAACCTGAGACGTTAGTCAGCTGGTGCACAAGTTTTGAATTACGATCACAAGTACTCATATTTCATTATTTCTATTATCCTCGCTGGGTGGGAGATATAAACTAATGTTATAGTTATATAGTCCTAAGTAACTTATATAAAGTATATAGGCATATAGTCCTCAGTAATTCATGTAATGTTATAAGGCTTGTAGTACCTAGTAACTTATTGCCGGATGCTTCACATTATGGTATCAGTAATATTAACATTAATTACCACTGGTTAGAGGTGTGGTGTAGATGTTTCATAGTTTAATATTTACAAACAGGCAGCTAATGAGGTGATAATCTTCACGGCCAGGATGAGTGGTACTGACAGCCCGACGGTGTGTTCAGTGTATCAGAGGACTGTATCTGTTAACATATAGCATGAGACTTGGCCTGCTGCTGTACTGTGGCCCTGACAAGATCATGTAGTGCGGGACATCACCAGATACTCCTGCGTTGGCCTCAGACATATTCCCAAATTGATGCTGTGTCCTTTTACTGGTGGGTAGTGGACATGTTACTGCTCCAGTAGACATAAATTATAATTTATTTATTTCACGTTAGTGGGAGTAGTAAAAGTTACATTATATTCAGAGTAAAAGGAGGTATGACCTGAACGACTGGTGATAAGTATTCAAGGGTCTTATGCTGTGTTGGTGTGTGAGTTGCTACTGAGTGAGCCGCTGTCCACAAGGACCTCTACCCACACTACGCTCGACCTGTGGATGGGCCAGTAATTATGGTTACTCACTATACTATCACCATCGACCTGTACCAGCCACTTGTAATACCCAAAGCTCACTAGTAACGTCCATTATATCGTATATTAAATGTTCATCTCTTTATTTGTACGCCATTCCATGCTAGATTATACGAACCTGGCATGCTATCACCGTGATACGAACAGTAGGCAGGATGCAGTCGCCATAGGCATGATAGGTAAGGTAAAATGTAAACCAGCTTATTCATGCTACCCGTCGTCACCTCCTCCAACATTCATCCGGCGCATATAGAGCGACGACATCCACTCCTACGTGTCATCCATCAGTCCAAGTAAAATAATGATTACCACATCCATAGTGGATTATATAGCACACACACACATAATAATGGAAGCCCCTCGAAATCGAGGATGGCCGGCCCAAGGGCCTCCTTGGCGTGAATTTGTTAAAGTGTAGAAGCTGTCGCCAACACAACAACCTCACCCTAAGTTAACGAGCTGCATGACCCAGTGTCAAGGAATAGTCCGAGAAGACTGGACAGCTCGCCAACTGCACTGGCTAACCATTACCCCAGAACACGATCCGCAAATCGATTAACATCCAGAGTACCAATTACTGCTGGGTAGACAGAGGCAAATGGCATAAAGAAACTTGCCCATAGTTTCACCCTGCCGAGGATCGAACTCGGGTAGGATGCTGACCATTTCACCACAGGTCACACACACACACACACACACACACACACAAGACCCACGTCAATAACTCACCATTTATTACGTGGAGGATCCCTCAGGAGGCTCCTACAGTGTGTTGCCACTTTATCATCCACCAACTTACACACTATCATACTGCTCCTGGAAGACACTGAATACACCGTCGGGCTTTCAGCACAACTCCTCCTGGCCGTGAAGATCATCACTTCATTATGCTACTGTATATAAATATGAAACATCTACGTCACACTTCTTATTGACTTTTTGCCTCATTTTTACACAATTGCAGGTCACAATTGTTTCTTTTACCTTGACAACACAACATACATATAATGTTTCTCTCTTTTATTATTATTATTATTATTATTATTATTATTATTATTATTATTATTATTATTATTATTATTATTATTATATTTTCTCCCCCCAGGCCCTGATGTGGGTCATTGACCTGTGACCTGACTAATCTCGTAAAAAAAGCAAAAATGTGAAGAATATGTCAATAAGTTACTGGGGACTGTATACCGATAACATTACATGAGTTACTGGTGCCTATAATTATAACTATAACATTAGTTTATATCTCCCACCCAGCGAGGATAATAGAAATAATGAAATATGAGTACTTGTGGTCGTAATTCAAAACTTGTGCACCAGCTGACTAACGTCTCAGGTTGACTCACTGTATCTCCTTAACTCACAGAAACAAACACCAAAGTCTCGGTGTGTTGTGGACGCCACTATAAAATAAGTAATAATATATCAAGATATGACAGTAGATACTCTTAGCGTCACTAGCCAGTGTTGCCTCTCTGTCTTAAAGAGAAATAGAGGAAAAGTCTCAACCTTACTCGGGGGTCCAGCGGGACCTTCGCTAGCATCACTCGTTGGGGGCGTGAGGACGGCTGTTCTGGCCCTCTCGGCGGAGTCCTGAAGACCCTCAGTTGCCTCAGCACCTAAGGAGATTGGCGAAGAAGGGTGGCCTATGGGATCCAATCGGCGGAGTTCCTGACGGTTCCGGGCTGCCCTTGCCAATACAAGCTAGCAGTGTTTCGTAAGTAAAAGTATTTCGGCCCAAACAATCTAAATTTTTAATGGCTATCAATGTTGTTCTTCGTGCCAGCAGCCTGGAGGCCATTGGTTCATCTCTACACCCGTGGGAACAACCAAGTTGGTTGTGTACAACAGCGTCAGAGAATTATAGCAGCCTTACAGTGAGAACGGCACCAGTGTCTTAGGGCTCATTAAGGCATCACGTATCGGTTAATACAAAAGGTGTTACCAAGTTAATGGCCGACAATCCAATTTTTATTGTCATTTTTCCTTCTGATTTTTTTACACTTTAGTTTACATTTGTATTAAATTTAACACTTACTGTCATTTTTTCCTTACAGTAATACATACAAATGAAAAGCTTCATACAAAACATAACGTAACGTAACGTAACGTAACCTGCTTTAGGTATATTGGAATATCTTATGAGTGTAAATGACGTCTTATATGAAACAGTGATAATATTATTATGTGTAAATTAATTTACATTATTATAACAATAAAAAGTATTCCTTTACCCCTTCTTAGCGGACACACACACTGGCCATAGGTGACCATGTAGGTCATCATATTAGGTCCACGTGAATAGTTTAAGTAACTTAACCTTAAGGAATATTACTTAACTCTGATCTTTATAAACACAGGATGATCATGACGCGTTATATGATATATTCTAAACAATGTAAATGTCAACATAAGTTTGGGAGAAAAACAACTAAATCTAAAGTTACTTAAAACAACAGTAAAGACTTAAACTGTACACATGAGACGAAAACAAATATCATAGTAATAAATGTAAGTAATAAATAACTAATTAAACCCTGAAACTAAATACGTATATTTAAATGTTCTTTGTCTTTTATATTATATTGTTAACACAGTAATGACTTTAACACATATTGAAACAATTAAAAGAAAAAAGAAAAAAAAACACCGATCAACCTCGACCCGGAGGGCCAGATGACCCCGGACAGCTCTGAGCTTGACCAGCACGTTCGTGTTTATATTATTATCTCGACTGAATTATGTTACAAAGTCACTTATGAGTTTTTCAATGATGTTTTGATAATATTTACTTATTCTCACCTAAATGTTAACAACTAGTGTATAAAAGAATACGACCACAACTAAATAAAGGCGGAAATTCACGGAGGTAACTTGGTGTAACTGGCTAGACTCCCCAAGGTGCCACAGACCTGCCATCGTCTAGTAGTTTTTCATCGTGTAGCACAACTGAGGCTATACATACGAACACGTTTACTATATAGCTGAAGTATTTTACACGTTTCTTATACAGCCACTACTGAGAGAGGGGGAGGGAGGGAGGGAGGGAAGGGGGCTACACGATGAACCCATAAATCAGGTATAGCTTGTCGAGGACGGGCTACGGGGCAATGTAAGCAATGGGGCTACTAAGACTAAAGGCTCCAAGTCCACGCCAGGCCAGGCCTGAGATGATGACGTCACTGCCAGCGTCCTCAGCGGATATTACACGACTTGTATCTCTCGTCCATCTCTCCCTGGGTGAGGAGGAGGAAGGGGGGAGGGGGAAGAGGAGGGAGGGGGAAGAGGAGGAGGAGGAGGGAAGGGAGGAGGAGGAGGGGAGGGAGGAGGAGGGGAGGGAGGGAGAAAATAGGGTGGGGAGGAGAGGGGAGGGAGGGAGAAAGAAGGAGGAGGGAGGAGGAAGAGGGAGGAGGGAGGAAGGAAGGGGAGGAAGGAGGAGGGGGAGGAGGGAGGAGGAGGAGGGGGTGGGGAGGGAGGGAGTGGGGGAGGGGAAGGAGGGGAGGAGGGGGCTGGAGGGAGGAGGGGGAGGAGGGGGAGGGGAAGGAGTGGGGAGGAGGGGAAGGAGGAGTGGGGAGGAGGGGGGAGGAGGAGAGGGAGGAGGGGGAGGGGAAGGAGGGGGAGGAGGAGGAGAAGAGGAGGAAGAAGAGGAGGGACGTAAAGGGGAAGAGGAAGAAGAAGAGGCGGAGGAAGGAGAAGGAAGAAGATAAGGAGTAGGAGGAAAGTGAGAAGGAAGAAAGAAGGAGGAGAAAGAGGAGAGAAGAGAAAGAAGATGGAAGAAAGACAGAGAAGGGGAGGGGAGAGGAATGGTCACAAAGCGAACAGTAACAAGTTTCAGTGGTGGTGGTGGTGGCTGTGGTGGTGGTTGTGGTGGTGGTGGTGGTGGTGGTGGTGGTAGTGATAACAGCAGTGGTCACGTTAGTAGTAGTATTAGTGGTGATTATAAGTGGTGCAGATGACGTGGTGGTGAGTGGTGATACGTGGTGGTAGTCACAGGAATGGTGGTGGTAGTGATGATAATAGCAGTGGTAGTGGTGGCAGTAGTAGTGGTGGTGATAATAGCAATGGTCACACAGTCCTGCCGTAACTGGCTGGCGGGTCTCAGGTGACACGTCGGGGCGGAAGGGGACAGAACAAAGCATTGGCATCCGTCACCCCCTCCTTCCCTCCCAGACAGTTAACAGTCACAAAACGTCTCGACCTGTAAATACCTCAGCCCTGGGAACACTCGCAGAAACCGGAGAGAGTCCCTGAGAAAACCCTGTAGAAACCGCCGTGGCCCGAGGGATGGACTAGCCGAGAAAATCATAACGAATTTCAGGAAAGCTCTTTTGGCTCCACCCGTCCGTCCGCCTCATGGGAAAAGGTTTTCTTTGCCATTTTAAAAGATTTGGAGCCACAATGAGGGATTTTTCACCGCTAAGGGTAAGGTAGAGGAGGTGGTGGGGGAGGGGGGGATGTAGAGAAGGGGAGGGGGTGAAGGGAGTGGAAGGAGTGTATAGGGGCAGGTAGTGAAGAAGGAGGGGGTGAACGGTGGTATCCCACACACCCACTTATGTAATGGAGGTTTAGAATGCACTACCAAACACACTTATCATATACGCCTCAAAAATATTATCATATCATCACTAACTAATAAAACACAAGACTTGGTGAGTTATGTGTGAAGGGGATCATTCAGGTGGTGTGATAATACAATGTAAGAGAGAAACTTCACTAAATGGAGGAGGAGACACACACGTCCTCCCCCATGGCTCCCACACACTCGCCGATAAATCACGTTCCGACTTCTTTATAAGGACCTTCCTGTTACCTGAATAACCCGGCAGCTGCAGCCTCAACCAATGGGGCGCCGCGCATTACCGCCGGCCTCCAATAATTACACCACATCCAGGAAAGGGGCGGGTTTTGGGATTGATAAAAAACGCGCCATTCCCACTCTCGCGTGTGATTGGGTGAGGAAGGAAGATGATAAAAAGAGGCGACTGTGATTGGCTGGCACCGCGTGTAATCACATATGACATGATGAAGATGATGATGGTGTTGCGATATGAGGAAGGTGTGTACTAGTGTGTGGTTGGTGGTGGCGGTAGTGGTGACTGGCATGTGTGACGTGTGTGTGTGTTGGCTACTGATGGCGACCCTCTACACTGCCCCTGTTCCCACACCCACCCCCACCGCGCCTCACCATCGCTCCACACTACCCTCCCATAACATATAATTACAGTATATAAGTTATTAATAACAGCAATTTAGTATTTATTATAGTTTTTCATATAGAGAAAAACACGTAAAAACAACATAGGATAAACTGGACAGTGTCAGATTGTGGGTGTCGGGAAACGTTGGAAGTGTGTAGTAGTAATAATAATTAACGGTTTATTGAAAAATATGGCAGGCAAAAACTGAAAATATAAACTAAACAGAGATGAGTGGGTCACTTTGTTGTCAAGAAATACACAAGTAATATTAGTGGTAAATAATATTACTTGTATATGATGACAAGGAGGACTGGATCTTTTAACAGTTTCAGAACAGTTACGGTACTAAAGTGAGATAGACAAGGAGTGACTACACAAGTTAACTACGAGTTATGAAGTGTGTGTGTGTGTGAGGGGGGAGTGTATATGTGGGGAGACTGGATGTGTGAGGGTAGTCGAGGTTTATGTAAGGGGATGTGTGGGAGGGTAATAACCATGATAGATGTTAGGGCAATGTGTTGGGGGAGGGACGAAAATATTGGGTACTGTAATCAAATAAGAAACATTGTTGTGTGACCCGGGTGTATGGCTTGGGTGAATAACACGACAGACTATGTCAACACACTTCCCTTATGTCGTCTCTACTGCTGCAACTGCGAGAGGTGATGACGTTCTCACTACCGCACTACTAAATTATTGGTGGCTCGTCAAATGGGCCCCACACCTAATGGATCGGGGCCTATTAAGAACTGAGGCCTAAACTCAATCTTAACTCACTCCTTCCCCACTACAGAAGTCACTCTCCTTAACTCACACTGACTGACATACCTTCACGTTGTCAATCAGCACATCTAGGAGAGCCAGACGTCGTGTGGTTTACGGAACGGACAGTTAGAACAGGCTGGAGATGGGTGATGCTAAGTGATGGGACGGACAGTTAGAACAGGCTGGTGATGGGTGATGCTAAGTGATGGGACGGACAGTTAGAACAGGCTGGTGATGGGTGATGCTAAGTGATGGGACGGACAGTTAGAACAGGCTGGAGATGGGTGATGCTAAGTGGTGGGGCGGACAGTTAGAACAGACTGGTGATGGGTGATGCTAAGTGATGGGACGGACAGTTAGAACAGGCTGGAGATGGGTGATGCTAAGTGGTGGGACGGACAGTTAGAAGATGCTGGTGACGAGTGACTCTATATGATGGGACGGACAGTTGAACAGGCTGGAGATGGGTGAAGCTAAGTGGTGGGGATTGACAGCCAGAACAGGCTGGTGATGCGGGTGATGCTAAGTGGTGGGACGACAGCTAGAACAGGCTGGAGATGGGTGATGATGCTAAGTGGTGGGACGGACAGTGCCAGAACAGGCTGGTATGGGTGAGATGCTAAGTGGTGGGACGGACAGTTAGAACAGGCTGGTGATGGGTGAAGCTAAGTGATGGGACGGACAGTTAGAACAGGCTGATGATGGGTGATACTAAGTGGTGGGACGGACAGTTAGAACAGGCTGATGATGGGTGATGCTAAGTGATGGAACGGACAGCTAGAACAGGCTGGTGATGGGTGATACTAAGTGATGGGACGGACAGTTAGAACAGGCTGGTGATGGGTGACTCTATATGATGGGAAGCGAGACAGATATTAAACTAGAGTGATACCATGAGGACCCTGAACCAATAACGGAGCTACAACACAACACATCCTTCACATCAGTAAGAAAAGACGAATAACACACTAAAGGAACAGAGAATCTAGTATTTGTTGTAGATTCCGACTATCACGTGGTGGTAGTAGAGAGAGAGAGAGAGAGAGAGAGAGAGAGTAATAAGCCTTAGTGATATAAAAATAAAGCAAGGATTATCTGACATTACTATCAAGAGCCTGGTACCAGTAACAAGCAACAGCGTGAGGTTTTGGGGAGTCACAGTAACAGATAGGGTGTGGGAGGGGGGGGGGGACACGACACACCTTAGTGACCGATAAAATAAAATTATACAGGTTGAATACGGAGTTCTCTTACCCTATAACTGTTTCTTTAATAAACCAAACTGGATTTTCATTTTATTTTAGATTAGGTGAATTTAGATTAGGCGTCTGTGAGTTGGTAGTGGGAGAGTAGAGGGACTTCCTTCACCCCCACAGTACTACTACACACCAAGTCCCAGGTTGCTCATCTGACTTCATGCCTCATTTACACACAATTGCAGGGTCTCAATTGTTTCTCTTACTATTGACAACACAACATACATATATTGTTTCTCACTTTGGATCTTTTTTTTCATTTTGTATTTCTTTATGGTTCATTATTATTATTATTATTATTATTATTATTATTATTATTATTATTATTATTATTATTATTATTTGTATTATTATTATGATCATTATTACATTTTCGCCCTCTAGGCCCCGATGTGGGTCAGTGACCTGTGCCTGGGTGGGCTAATCCCCGTAAAAAAAAAATGCCAGGCCACATTGAGTCACTACCCCCCCCCGCTGGGTTTTAATGGCCATATCGTGTTGTCAGCGGTATCTGGAGAACCTTTATCAGACACTCGAGGGTTTTATCGTGTGGTCAGACTCAAAAAATAATGATTAAGAGGCGATATTTGTCATTGTGTAGACATTTTCAATATATGAGTCAACTTTTTTTTCTTTACACTTTTCGGTCTTGTTGTGGCCCTGGTCTGGTGGTTGTGTGGGTGATTGTTTAAACGGGCCCAGTCCACATAGACTCCAACCTAACCTAACCTACCAAGATCCTAGTAGGTCCTTAATTCTAATACGTCCTAGTCCTAGGTACGATGAAGTCCTTTTATAATCAGGACCTAAAACTGGGACCCGTGTGACCCCTCAGTCGTCTCTGCTGCGCAACACAACACTTGATGCTACCTGTCTATATACAGTATCGTGAAGACGCGCCATGTACAGTATATACACGTTTGTTAATATGGTGTGTGTGTGTGTGTGTGTGTGTGTGTGTGTGTGTGTGTGTGTGTGTGTGTGTGTGTGTGTAGACAGCAGTAACATCCGTACGCATAAGACAAACAATTATCCCAACATCAGGAATATTAAGCGGTCTTTATCACTGTTATGATATCTCAGAAGAAATCACAGTAACAAAATACATGTTAACAAAATACATGTTTACATATGTATTTTGTGTGTATAAATAGTATACTTTGGTAAATCTGTTGTTGTACTGATCGTTACTCTGTTTACACCATCTGTGACTCCTACTATAAACATCAAACATCCACTTTAGAACAACAAGACAATTACTTCTACAGGTTGAGTATGTGAGCTGGTGCAGGTGTGTCCGGCAGCCTTCCACCTGTCGTCCAGCGAGCACAACCAACCAACAAGTTCGTCTGTGCCTCTAAAGGACACACACTCAGGGATAAAAACCAGCTCAAAGACATCTGTTGATACCACTTTAAGGAAAGGTCTTACCAGAATCCAGATAACTGTGTGAAACAAATAACTGTTAACTACTTATATATAATAAAGTCCAATCAAAGTCCAATAGCTTAAAACATCAGCAAATTACATAATGTTCTGTGTAATTCTAACCTAACCTAACCTAAACTAACCAAACCAAACCAAACCAAACCAAACCAAACCAAACCAAACCAAACCAAACCTAACCTAACCTAACCAAACCAAACCTTGAAAGCCGCTTCAGCGCTTAATGACTGTTGTGACGTCATCAACCCCTTGAGTACGAAGACTTAACCCATAAGTACTATGACTCAACACCTTGAATGACGATGAGTTAAATATATGAGTATGGTGATTTAACGACACGAGTATGATGATTTAACGACACGAGTATGATGATTTAACGACACGAGTATGATGATTTAACGACACGAGTATGATGATTTAACGACACGAGTATGATGATTTAACGACACGAGTATGATGATTTAACGACACGAGTATGATAATTTAACGACACGAGTATGATGATTTAACGACACGAGTATGATGATTTAACGACACGAGTATGATGATTTAACGACACGAGTATGATGATTTAACGACACGAGTATGATGATTTAACGACACGAGTACGATGACTTAACCGCTTGAGTATGACGACTTATTCCTCAAATATTCAAGATTCAGATTCAAATTTGCCCCCGACGGGGCTAGTTTATTGGGCACCCCCTTACAGCCTGTGCAAGGTGAAGCGCAGAAGCGTTTACAGCGCCCAACTGGGAAGCATGCTAAGTTCATGCTTGCCTTTATGACTTGTACATTAAGGGCGTAAAAGCCTGAAGGGTCATGGGTTTTGTCAAGTTACATAAAGTGAGAGAATGATGAGTGTGTGGGGGGGAAAGTTCCCGGTACATTTTATCTGTTTATGGCAAAGAGTGGCAGGTCCCTAATAATGTCAAATGCCAGGCCTGTGACTAGGAGGAGGGCAAATATTCAAGGGGTTAAGTCAGTGTATTGAAGAGGTCAAGTTATAGTACTCAGGGGTTAAGTGATCATACTCAAAGGGTTAAGTAATCGTACTCAAAGGGTTAAGTCATCGTACTCAAGGGGTTAAATTTTTGACAAACTCGAGTGGCTGATGACGTCACTCAATGCATTAAGCGCTGAAGCGGCTCTCAAATGATGGTGTTTACATTCTGCAATTATCAAAAGAAAAAAAACTACTGAGGTAACATACTTTTCTTAAGCACTCCCATCATAAGGTTTAAGTCCAGAATTAATGACAAACCTTCATACACCCCCCCTCCACCCCAAAATAAATAAATAAATAAATAAATAAATAAATAAATGCTAAAACATGCAAATAGTACGCCAAGATTTTATTCTCATCAAAAAATAAAAATGAATAAAATACAGTCATGGATAAAAGTTCGCTCCTGTGGTGAAACCGAGTCGCGAGAATGAGTCTCCGAACTGACTGTTTTGTCTCATTTGGGGTCGATGCTGCTTCATAATGGGATGGAACGAACTTTTGACCCGGACGGTATACATACTGGAAGTTCCCTTAAGAGAAGACAATGTATGAGATTTAACTAGGAATCTGAAGACGTCACTCGAGGGATTGTCCAGTGCAGTCATTTCTCTCCTTCTCATAAGTCACTTTATAAAGTAAACCTCTAATACGACGTTTAAGTTATAATTACAGTATTGTAATAAAAGTTCATGAAGAGACTAAAAGTATTTCAGTCAAATATACATATCTGGATGAGAGAGAGAGAGAGAGAGAGAGAGAGAGAGAGAGAGAATGACACCCCCCCCCCAAAAAAAAATAAAGATAAAAACAATAATAATAATAATAAAGACCAAACAAAATTATGAAAATCTATAGAGAGGGAACGAAAGGACCATAAAATTAGTTATGATTGCAATCTATGATAAACAAAACGAATAAATCTATACGCACACATACACGTGAGGTCTTTCATATCAACACCCGAGGACGAGTTACTACACCACGTGAACCCCACACCACCTGGTGTCTCCATGACCAGTCCAGGCCCGGGCCATCAACTGTAAACTATAATAATTTGTATGTTCAATCATTATTCCTTCTCCTTTCAATAATGAAAGCTTTTGTTAAACGACCCACCCACCCCATGTCTTTGTATGTAATAAGTCATTTTTGTCCAATATATATTTTCAGTCTTCGGGCTGTAGAACTTCTCCAATAAACCGTTAATTATTATTATCATTATTATTTACACACACACACACACACACACACACACACACACACACACACACACACGCTGTAATCTTCTGGTGTCCCCTGCAGGTTGCCATGTCCTATATCTCTCTCCACACTACGCCATCACCTGTACGGCTGCATGGGATGATTTCTGCGTTCCTCCTCCTGACGAAGTGTTTATCTTACCTGTTCCTACCTGTTAATTTTTTTGTGTAACAGCTGTGTGTGTGTGTGTGTGTTTTATGCTATCTTATCATGTAATCACCTTACATGCTACAGTTGATAATATCTTTACAATAGCACCTAGTTATAGTAGGCAAATTTACATATCAAATCTATGCTAGGAAGGGGGAATAGGAAGGGAGAATAGGGAGGGGGAATAGGGAAGGGGAATAGGGAGGTAATACTGAAGCTAGAGGGTTTGTTACGTGTTGAAGGGTACAAAGTATCACTTGGTTGAGGTATACGAATACAGTCATCAGTACTGTACCCACAAAGCAAATACAGTACTCTGCTATTACGATCCAAGGATAACATCACCACCAACACTATCTGGCAAACAATGAAATCTGGGTACTATAAAATCTATGTCAGGAAAAGAGAGCAAGCTATATGGTGTTAAGGGATCACATGAAGATTAGACCCCATAGTTTATTTCACCCTTAACACTACCTCTGGTGGGGTTAGGTTAGGTTCATTTTACAAACATAAGCATCTTAACTACTGTAGCCGTTAAGCAAAATACAATACCGTCACGGCATATAATAATCACCTCTACTGACAGTCGGATAATGCTGTAGAATTGTACGTATGGCGGTGTGGACTGAGATGTGGTACGGCCAGATTATAGCTAGTGGGGGGGGAGGGAGGATGTATACGGTCAGATTATAGTTAGTAGGGAGGGTTGTGTATACGGCCAGATTATAGTTAGTAGGGAGGGTTGTGTATACGGCCAGATTATAGTTAGTAGG
>NW_024737644.1:0-18502 GCF_018991925.1 Homarus americanus
CACCCAAAGGTCACGAGTTGGGTGTCACAAAGCGCCTGCTGGGTGATTTAGGTGAGTCTTCCCCCGCCCTCCCCCATCCCCCCTCTCCAACCCAGGGTCACAGTGTGTAAGGTTAAGGCGTTTGAATTTTAATTTAGTTGATGATGATATAAAGCGGAGGAGGAGGAGGAGGAGGAGGAGGAGGAGGAGGAGGACTAGGAGGAGAAGGAGAAGAAGGAGAAGGAGGAGAAGGAGAAGAAGGAGAAGAAGAAGAAGAAGAAGAAGAAGAAGAAGAAGAAGGAGGAGGAGGAGGAGGAGGAGAAGGAGGAGGAGGAGGAGAACAAGAAGGCTAGATTACGTTAGGTTACGTAAGGTTAGGTTAGGCTAGATTAGGTTAAGTTAGGCTAGGTCTGGTCAGGTTACATTATGCATGAAGGTATTCATTTATTTGTATATTTATGATCTACAGGATCGTTTATGGCCAGTCAAAGGCTTCTAGAAAAGACAAATACATGGAAGGAAGTTATCACTAATGGCCAATTATCCCTATTTAGTGTAACATACAGCATATATTAGGTGGAGTTCCGCTTATATTTGTTTGTTTTCGTATTATTTAAGTCATTTATTTGTTAACATTTAGCTTAGAATAAGTAAATATTATACAAAACAAAACATTGAAAAACTCACAAGTGAATTTGTAACATATAATCAAGTCGAGATAATATTACCAATACCACGTGCTGGTCAAGCTCCGAAAGAGTTGTCCGGGGGTCTAGCTAACCTCTGGTCGGGGCTTGACCAGCACGAAAAAAAAAAAATTTTTTTACTAAACGTGATTTTGGCAACCTGTGGTGTAATAGTCAGCATACTCGCCTTGCAAGCGAGTGGACCCCTGTTCGATTCCCGGACGGAGTGAAACTATGAGCATTTTTTTTTTTACGTCATTTGGCTTTCTATTTACCAGTAAATGGGAACCTGGATGTTAATCGATTTGCGGATCTTATTCTGGAATAATGGTTAGCCAGTGCAGTTGCCGAGTTGTCCGGTCTTCTCGGACTATTCATTGAAACTGGGACATACAACTAGTTAACTTAGGGTGTGGTTGTGGTGTTGGCGACAGATTCTAACACCTTAAACAAATTCACGCCTAGGTTGCTCTAGAGCCTGCCATCCTCGTACACGAAGGGCAACCATTATTGTTACGTGTATAATATTACCATCACTACCACAACCAGCATTATCACTACTATTGTCATCTTCTCAACTATCATCATTCCTTCCCTCTTCCTCCTCCTGCCTCCATATTTTAATAATTATCGTCTCAATTATTATTATTATCATCATTATTTTTATTATTATTGTTAGATGTTCTGGGTAATAAGTTCTATATACAGGAGAGAACACAAACACCTGTATAGTTTTGTAGGTTCGGTTTACTGGATAAGAGTATGTACACAGAGGTGGATAGCACTGCTCCCTAGCTAAGGTCCTGGTCAACTACCATAGACGACGTATGGCAAGTGATACATTAGCAGCTTCCATACGTAGCCAGGCACATTAATTAAGCGTGTGGGATATGGTAATAACATTGCCACACGCTGCTAGCTAGGCTGAATAAATATAAATGGAGCACATACATAATATACATACATAATACATAATCCAGCATACATAATATACATACACCCCCCCCCCTATACGCTCATAGCAAAGTCTTGAGCGGACCTTTTCTTTTGGATCCGTTCTGAGCGTCGAGGACTTGATCACTGGGAAGGGTATGGGACTCAACACTGGTGGCAGGGTCAGCAGAAAGGTTGTTACGGGGCGGAGAAAACGGCGGTTCCTCCACCACACACGACCACTGGGTAACCGCACCTGGTAGTCCCGTGACCTGCCGAGACCCATGACTACGCCTACTTTGTCCCAACGTAGGGAGGTCGGGTCCTGAACACGGACTTGGGTGCCGACACTCAACCTGGGGAGAGAACGGGCGTGGTCGTTGTAGCGGGCGACGACGTCTGAACACGTTCGGCGGCTCGGCGATCACAATCCTCTGTCTTGGCCTGCCACTCCTTGGAGAAGGATTGAGGGTGAGCAGGGACACAAGAACGAAGGGGGCGCCCATACAAAACCTGGGCAGGGGAGCGTCCGGTGTAGTTAGGTGTGTTGCGGAGTTCAAGAAGACCCCGGTCGAAGGCCTCGCAGTCAATATTCCCAAAAGGGGCCACCTTAAGGATGAGGTGCTTCAAAGATTTGACAGCAGCCTCAGCGTGGCCGTTGGACTGCGGGTAATGGGGCGATGACAACACATGCCGGACTCCCCATCGGTCAAGGAACACAGCAAAGTCCCGGCTTGTGAACTGAGGCCCTCCGTCGGTTCGCAGGCGTACAGGAACGCCCACGTCACGGAAGTAGTGGCGGAACTTGCTGATGGTGGCGGCAGACGTCGTGTCATTACCGCCCTTGATGACAACCGGCCAACCAGAGAGACGGTCGACGATAACCAGGAAGGATTTTCCTGACACACAGAAAAAGTCGGCCGACACAGACTCAAAGGGGCGGGTGGGGTTGTCGTCACTCATGAAGGGTACCTGCTGCTGGCTGGGTTGTAATACGTGGCGGGGCTTACACACCTGGACAGCATTGGAGATGTCGGGGTCGATGCCAGGCCGGAACACAGTCTGTCGTGCACGTCGTTTGGTGGCCTCAGCTCCACGGTGACTGTCGTGAAGGCGAGCCAGGGCGTGGGGACGTGATGCAGCAGGGACAACTACCGAAGGAGAGGTGTCACTGGCCAGAGGTAGGGGTAGGGCGGCAGCAGGGTAGTTGCTGCTCCCTTCATGCACCCTGTTGGCGTAATTTACCTCGAGAATCGGTGTTGGGAAGTCCTGGGAGATGATGGCCAACTCTTGACAATGTCTGTAGGACAGCAAGGGAGTCGGGACACCATTATGCACGTCAATCCAGGCCTGACACGACCTGTTGCCAAAGGTGACATGTGCATAGAGTGAACCCAGGGCTGGGGCCATCTGTGAACCATCTGCCGTGACGCAGAGGTCCTCGGGAGGCGGTCCTAGATCGCTTGGAGAGAGCCCCAAGCATCGCAAATGCTGGGGACCGATGACTGTAGCATCAGCGCCGGTGTCGGGCAACATCTGAAGACGGGATGACACACCGCCGTAGGTCACGATGGCGCTGATGTACTGGGGGACTTTGGTCCTGGGATGCGAGGAGTACACCCTCCTAAAATGGGTCGGGCTTTGTCCAGGGTCGTCGTGCCTCTGATTTGGCGACTGTGGGCGGCCCTCACTGGTAGAAGGGCGCCGAAGCTTCCGCCGACGCTGTCCCTTGGGTTCGTGGGTAGGGCAACACTTGTCATAGTGGCCCAGACGACCGCACACATTGCACTGTACGTACTTAGCTGGGCACCGCACTGTGAGCGACCAGTGGCCCATACGGTCACAACTGTTGCAGGTAGACTGAGCAGCTGGACACACCTGTGTTCCGTGCTGCTTACCACAGTTGTTACAAAATGAACCGGGCGTGGACGTGGTGGGCGAAGGCGTAGGAGCAGACTTCTTGTCCTTCTTGTACCGGGAAACAGCGCGTACAGCTGTAGGGGGAGCTCGGATGGCAGAGGTGGCACACCTGGCAGCCTCATAGGAGCGACATATCGTCAACACATCCTGAAGAGAAGAGGAAGAGTCGAGGGAGGTGAGGCGTTGGACAAGTTCCTCGTCCTTAACACCCATCAGGATCACCTGCTTCAACTGGGTCTCCTCGCACTGCTGGTGGTGGCCTAGACATATATCTACCTCTTCCGAGGCTCTCTTAAGACGTACATAAAAAGCGTCAAAAGACTCACCCTCCATCTGTCTGCAGCTAAACAATTCCCTCCTGCGCAGAGCTTCATTCTGCTGTCCTTTGATGTGCCGTTGTAGAACGTCCAGTACCTCCTCTACAGACAGCGAAGAGGTTGGGGGTACCTGCAACGTATGTTCTAAGACACGCTGAACTTCCAAGGACAGGCACATACGCAGCTGGATGAGTTGTTTAGGCTGTGACAAACTCTGGAGATCCACCATTGTAGCATAATCAGCCCACCGCCGCCGCCATTCGCGAAAAGTCTGGAAATTTACATCAGGCTCCAAGATGGGCGGTGTTTGAGCTGCTGCTTTAGGTGGGGCTGGGGGGCGTGAAGGAAGCATGGATGAGGTATCTGAACCGTTCAGTACCGAGGCAGTGTTAGAGCCAGGGGCTTGGTTAACAGTGAGGCGAGATATCAAGGCTTCAAACCGTGCACTGTCTTCCATTCTCCGTTGGTGGTCTCGTTCTGCCTCTGCTTGCCTTCTGTGCTCATCCGCCAAACGTCTGTGAGCTTCATCCTCGCGTCTCTCATCTCTCATAAACTTCATTAAGGCAATTATCTCTGGAGATAACGCTGAATGTTGAGGTGAAGGGCTGCGCGATGTTGTGGGAGCTGGGCCGGCCTGGTCATCCATCTCTGGGGGACTATCATCCGCTTGACTCATCCAGGCGCTGGGTCCACGGCTACGTAAGGCATGAGACATAACTACTTTATCTGTGTACTGTGTCTTAAATCAGTGTTGACCGGTCAGCCCGTCGTATCAACAAGATTTCAGACAAAAAAATTTAATTAAATACACAGATAAGTAGGTTATATATATAAAATATATATAAGAAAGCCGCGCGGTCAGCAAGTGTTAGTACATGTATGTGTGTGTGTCCCAGGCAGGCAGAGCGTCTCGCCCCAGCTGTGAGGGGGGGTGGAGGCGGCGCTGTGAGGGAGGGGGGTGGAGATAGGAGTAGCTCAGTCGCTCTCTGTAAACGGTCAGAGGAGGGTGCGCTGAGCTCTACACCCCACAAATGCCCAGAACATGCCGTATACCTTGGAAATCCGTTCGAACAAGGTCACACATGAATGGCACGAAACACACAATGCACTAAACACTTCACAGAAAATCACTGTCACTGACACTGCTCAAAGTTGCGAAATTCTTCGAGGGATGACGCGGGGTTGACCCAAGGCGGGGATCCATCAGCCGGCTTTCCACAAACTTGCACTAATCACTCGTAATAATCCAGTAAAACTACGCACTGCGCCATGTTAGATGTTCTGGGTAATAAGTTCTATATACAGGAGAGAACACAAACACCTGTATAGTTTTGTAGGTTCGGTTTACTGGATAAGAGTATGTACACAGAGGTGGATAGCACTGCTCCCTAGCTAAGGTCCTGGTCAACTACCATAGACGACGTATGGCAAGTGATACATTAGCAGCTTCCATACGTCGCCAGGCACATTAATTAAGCGTGTGGGATATGGTAATAACATTGCCACACGCTGCTAGCTAGGCTGAATAAATATAAATGGAGCACATACATAATATACATACATAATACATAATCCAGCATACATAATATACATACAATTATAATTACCGTATTATTATAATTATTATTATTATTATTATTATTATTATTATTATTATTATTATTATTATTATTATTATTATTATTATTATTTACAATACAACATGTGGCTGGAACAACAGTAGAAATTAGAAATAAGATAAAAAGTTGTATTAAATTAACAATTAAAACACAAACAAGAACCACAGGTACAAGTCGATCAGTTTTATATCATGAGAGAGAGAGAGAGAGAGAGAGAGAGAGAGAGAGAGAGAGAGAGAGAGAGAGAGAATAACAACAAATAACGAAAGAAAAAATACGATAACGACAAAAATACAAAGAAAACCCAAGCGGCTGAGACTAAACACAAACACGGGAATAAACAAACCACAATAAGATAAACAAGGCATATAAACAAAAGATTAATAGCTGATAACGAAAAAACTAGCAGGTGATAACGAGATAAGTGTCAATACAGAAGATAACTATAGATAACACAATATTTTCATTAACATTATGAATTATAGGATTTATTAATATGGGATATAATTACACTATAACTTCCTATATATCAATTTATTAGTATTGTATACATGTTAACCTGAACTATATCACGGTAGAGTTTGTTTATGACAGTATGTGTTGGTGTTGAGTAGATCTCCTGTAATTAGCGTCATTTAACAGGTGACACTGCAGCGAGTATACAGGTGAGACAGGCGGGGTAGTTCCAAGGAGTGAAATCAGTGACAGGTGTAAGGGGAGTAACAGGTGTAGGGGGAGTGACAGGTGTAGGGGGAGTGACAGGTGTAGGGAGAGTGACAGGTGTAGGGGAGTGACAGGTGTAAGGGGAGTGACAGGTGTAGGGGTGACAGGTGTGAGAGTGAGAGTGACAGGTGTGGGGGGGTGACAGGTGTGGGGAGTGACAGGTGTGGGGGTGACAGGTGTGGGGAGTGACAGGTGTAGGGGGAGTGACAGGTGTAGGGGGAGTGACAGGTATAGGGGGAGTGACAGGTGTAGGGGGAGTGACAGGTATAGGGGGAGTGACAGGTATAGGGGGAGTGACAGGTGTAAGTGGAGTGACAGGTGTAAGTGGAGTGACAGGTGTAAGTGGAATGACAGGTGTAAATGGAGTGACAGGTATAGGGGGAGTGACAGGTATAGGGGGAGTGACAGGTGTAGGTGGTGTGACAGGTGTAGGGGGTGTGACAGGTGTAGGGGGTGTGACAGGTGTAGGGGGTGTATTTCTAAGCAGTGTAGTTGAAACAGGTATAACACACATTGGTGGAGTACACATCAACACCTCCGCTAAACACCCTCCACATATACTCAACACACCCAGGGCCACGTAACACAGTGTTGGTAGGCTCAGGCGGCCATGTCGTGACACCGGCCGTCAGAATCCCCCAGCAAAAGGTAAACAAGATGGGGGCCCCCCCATCCTACATGTCAACAACTCATCCTGAAATATCCCACCTGGACCCTCTACTAGTGGGGGTCGAACCCTGAATTCAGATAAGACTGCCAATACGGCCCGGGAGATCAGCGAGGTCAACCTAATGGAACTTTACACACACTACACTAATCACAAACTCATTCTATCTTTAGTTATTTTAAGCCAATTCAGTAACTCTCGTAAGACAAATTTCCAACTGGAGGCTTGAGGCAGCATTATAGTGCCTCACCTCAGCGATTGTAGGACAACAGGTGGCACTCTCACAGTAAGATGGCACCGTCGTTCTTACCATAAACAGACGATCGAGAGGAAATTTTTTCGGGGTACAAATCTTTGAGAACATTGGCAGTAAGTGGATGGCTGGCCGTTCAGGTGTAGCGGGCGGAGGGTGATGAGTGGCTACCGTGGGGACAGGTGAAGGTGAGTTACGATGCACAGTGTCTTAAGTAATGACTCAACCGGTTGAATTATATATCCACCAACTGATGAAAAAAAAAAAAATTCCACCATAAAACACCAAAATCCTCAAACAATCGTCCATCAATTTTTTTCCCTCGTAACTTAGGAGGAAAAATAAATAAATAAAACACACATCCAAGTCAATAAATAAAGTCTCGGTGTAGTTTCGACGCCATTTTGACCGACATCCTTCTGTAGTATGCTGTAGAGGACCAAATAGACGCATCCTAAATTCTTCACTTAAGAGGGGAGGATATTTCCACGGGAGGGCCTTTGAGAATCAGAGTCTAGGGAATTAAAACGTGAAGGAACTGAAGCTGGTAGGATTTTCCCCAATTTATTACGCTGAAAAGGATTGTGGTGAGGGAAAAGAGAGGGGAGGGGAGAGGGGGAAGGGAGCGATTGTATCCTGTAAGGGAGAAAGGGAGGGGAGGATTGTGTCATGGAAACGGGAGGGGGATTATCATGGGAGGGAAAGAGGGAGAGATGTGTTCTGGAAGGGGGAGGGTTGTGTCACAAAAGGAGGGGAGAGGGAGTGTCAAAAGGAGAGTGGGCATTAGAGGGCAAGATGTCTGAGAGGAAAGTAGTAGGTGAGGAGGCGTGGTGTTGTAGTAGACAGGAGGAGGCGTGGCGTGGTAGTAGGCAGGAGGAGGCGTAGTGTTGTAGTAGGCAGAAGGGGGCGTGGTGTTGTAGTAAGCAGGAGGAGGCGTGGCGTGGTAGTAGGCAGGAGGAGGAGGCGTGGCGTGGTGGTAGTGGGAGGAGGCGTGGCGTGGTAGGCAGGAGGAGGCGTGGCGTGGTAGTAGGTAGGAGGAGGCTGGTGGTGTTGTAGCCAGTGAGCAGGAGGAGGCGTGGCGTTGTAGTAAGCAGGAGGAGGCGTGGCGTGGTAGTGAGCAGGAGGAGGCGTGGCGTGTTAGTAGGCAGGAGGCGTGGCGTGTTAGTGAGCAGGAGGAGGCGTGGCGTGGTGGTAGGCAGGAGGAGGCGTGTGGTGTTGTAGTGGTGGGAGGAGGCGTGGCGTTGTAGTAAGCAGGAGGAGGCGTATGCTGGCGTGGTGGTGGAGCAGGGAGGAGGCGTGGCGCGGTAGTAAGCAGGAGGAGGCGTGGCGTGGTAGTGGGAATGAGGAGGAGGCCCAGGGGCGTGGTAGAAGGCAGGAGGGCGTGGTGTTGTAGTAGGCAGGAGGAGGCGTTGTGTTGTAGTAGACAGGAGGCGGCGTGGCGTGGTAGTAGACAGGAGGCGTGGCGTGGTAGTAGGCAGAAGGGGGCGTGGTGTTGCAGTAGTAGACAGAGGAGGAGGCGTGGCGTGGTAATAGGCAGAAGGGGGCGTGGTGTCGGGAGCGGGCAGAAGGGGGCGTGGTGGGCAGGGGGATGGTGGCGTGGGACAGCGATGGCGGCGTGGGACAGCGATGGTGGCGTGGGACAGCGATGGCGCGCCTTGCCTCGCCCTCACGATCAGCCACCCGGGCTCTCCCTGCCTGCCCCTACCCTGGCCAGCCTCCCTACCTGATCCTACCCTGGCCAGCCTCCCTACCTGTCCCTACCCTGGCCAGCCTCTGTGCCTGACCCTACCCTGGAAAGTCTCTATGCCTGACTCTGGCCAGCCTCTGTACCTAACCCCACCTGACCCTGGCCAAACTCTGTACCTGACATGACCCAACCTAACCTAAACACAATTTAAACTAAACTGAACAAGACTAAACCACGCTTCTATCTATCTAAATTTTGTCAAGCTCAAATAATCCTTGTCACCACTGTCATACACCCACCAACCCACAGTCATACACCCACCAACCCACAGTCATACACCCACCAACCCACAGTCATACACCCACCAACCCGCAGTCATACACCCACCAACCCGCAGTCATACACCCAACAACCCACAGTCATACACCCACCAACCCACAGTCATACACCCACCAACCCACAGTCATACACCCAGCCTCTGTATCTGACTTTACCTGACCTGACTTAACCAGATCCAATCAAGAAACCCATTATTTTCACCTCTATTACACCTTGAAGCAGGTATTGAGGCCACCTGACCTGACCTCAATTACTCTGCAGTATTCCCAAGGCATCTGACCACCTCTGCTAGCGTATTCGTACACCTAACATGACATGACCTGACCTGGCCTGGCCTGACCTCCAAGAACGAGAAAATATACCCAAGATCTATTTAAATCTATCCCAGAAATTTAAACCTTCAATATATTTGTTTTTAGTTCATTTGTTATGTCTTTGTTTTGCTCTTGTGTTTACGGTTCTTGTTTATGAATTAAAGAAACAATAAGAGAATCCAGCCCGTCAAACTTCTACTGATAATCACAACTCGAATTATGCAACTGAAGAACAACAACAACAATAAGAAGAACAAGAACAAAACAAAAACAGCAGGATATAATTCCTATAGAACCTCATGACTAGTTTATTAATGCCTTAAGAAACACTAACAACAATCCTCAGCCAACACGGACCTACAAAACATCAACAAGGTGACGACAACAACAGCTCAAACGCTCCAGCTTAACACCTACAAATTTCCGGGAGTTTAGTGTCGCTACATGAAACAAACACGGCGGCGAGTCCTACAGCTACACACTGTAATGGTCAGCGGAGCAAAGGACGAGACAGCGACGCTTACTCATTGGTGGAGCTTTAATAACAACAGCATGTGGTAACTAGGAGATGTGTGTGTGTTGTGAGGTAGTGAAGGACCACAACATCTCACGTTTTGTGTTACACGTCAAAGACTGAACAATGTGAAGCAGCGGCCCTCCCCCCACACCACGCTGCCTGTAGTAACACCACCGTTAATAAAGGACAAAACGGTACAATATGGAGGTGGGGGGTGGCGTGTGGACAAGGCACGAAAGAGCGGCTTTGTTAATAAGATGGTCACCAAACACGGCCAACACCAGGTGGCGGGTGTAGCTCTTCCTGCTGAATAAAAACCAAGAGCGAGTTTGACGACGCTACACGAACACCGTCCTCAAGGGGGACATCTTGGACTCGAGTGTGAGAGATAGAGACGCCCAAACAATCAAACACGTCTGGTTAATTCCTTCACTTTTATATAAGAACACATTCGTCTTCAACTAAACACGATTTCTTTTCAACTTCTCCTAAAAAATTCCTCTTCAACTCCAAGGCTGAAATTCGAGTCCCACTTGAAACGAATAAAATAAAATATATGTGAAGAGAAAATGTAAATAGTGTGTTTGACTGTGAGGCTGACGGAAGCAACACTAATTATGCTGTATAATGGGTTGTGTTCAGTAAGGTCAGAGTGATTAGTGGCGCGCGCCATCACAGTGCCACGCCACTTCCCGCCTACTATACACGCCCCTACACCCACCACGCCTCCCTCTTGCCCAACTCAACACGCCCACTTAGCTACCCCTACACGCCCCTTACCCTCCCCCCACCATACACCACGCCCCTTGCTGCCCACCCCTTACGCGCCCCCACCCCTCCACACCACGCCCACCCACTCATCGTACACTAATAAGGTGATAAGATTACCTCATCATGACACTGGTGTGAATCAGCATCAGGAACTCACCTTCCCCTGCATCAAGGTGCCCACCCTCACCCACCCTACCTGGCAGCCACTCACCTGCGTATTATACCACCTGACACGGGAAATCACACACACACGGGATGACACGGTAGAACACAGTGCTTGTAAGGTAAATAGAAGCCCGTCTTAATGGGTCCCAACCTTAAACTATTAGGACTGAGGCCCATTAGTATTGAGAGCCGTCAGGATTGGGACTCATTAAGACTGAGGCCTATTAAGACTGGAACCATTAGGCCTGTGGTATCTTTGGACTGAGGCTCATTAGGACTGAGAACCATTGGAAATGTGACCCATTAGAATTGGGGCCCATTAAAACTGGGACCCAATAGGACTGGGCCCCATTAGGACTAGGGCCCATTAGGACAGGGGTTCATTTGATAAGATGCCCACCTAGTAAAAGTGCAAAAGAGGGCATGCAAGATTATTTTCTCTCCTTCCTACTCCACATATCAAGAAGCGCTCAACACACTGACCTTTTCGACTCTCACTGACCATCACCACGACCTCATCTGCAAATTTGGTAAGAACCTTCTACACCATCCTCGACACCGGCTCCTACTACCACCTGAGATCCCTAGCCCGAGAATTGCTGTTTGACACCACAACCGCATCCAGCCCATAGGTGCACGAACTGATCGCTATGAGAACAGCCCAGTCCCAACCATTGTAAAAATTATCAATAACTTGTAATAAACCAGTGTATTCACTCCCAGTAAATACTACTTCTTGCACTGTCACTATGTTGAAATGCACTGTAGTTTGAGCTTTTCCCCATCTAGTTATTATATATCTTATTTGTATCACTTATGTTACTTGTATATTATTTGTAATTCGAAACCCATTCCCCAAATATGTAACTGTATATTTTCAGCCCTCTGGCTGCCAAGCTCTTTCAATAAACCGTTAATTATTATTATTATTATTATTATTATTATTATTATTATTATTACACTTAATTCTACCAGTTGAATCACAGGTGATGGCCGTCAGCCACGGTAGTTGAACACCAACTCAAAACAAGGGTTCGACTCCCTAATGAGAAAAATGTCCAATAAACAATATTTCAGGTCGAGTTGTTTACATATTGAATGGGGGACGGCCATCTTGTTTCCCTTTTTCACCGGGGGATTCTGCCGGCCGGTGTCACGACATGGCCGCCGGAGCCCATATAGCCCCTTTGTTACTACTGCTGCCGGATACACCTGTGTTGTAACCATAGGTGTATCCGGCACCTATACACATCCGCCTCGAAGTCAGGTGTAACCACCACCTGTACACACCTGTACATCACACACAACACCTTCCACACTCCCAACCAAACTTAAAGCAATTATTATATATCTATAGTGTAACTAACTACACATTACAATGCACTGAAATAATGAAACAAAAATATATTCAGAATCTAAGAGAAGTATAGGAGAATAATCCTTAAATACAAACTCTATAAAACTAAATCTTGGTTACACCGCATTTTTTTCAGTAAGACGATATATATAATTACATTGGGCAGTCCATTGCCACAAATTACACTGATAAACGGTACGTAATGGATACTGAATTACAAGTCTCATAACTAAGTCTGGCTAAAACAGTGGTAGACATTGTTTAGACATAAGCCAGTTGACCGCTGAGGTGAACATTAAACTAGTATGATTAAAATAGCAACCAATGATTTGAAGATTAATTAATGTAAATGTGAAATACCTAAGAGAATAGCAAATAAATAAAATACACCAACGAGATAAATAAATAAGAATGAATGGAAAATTATTGAACAATAAAATTAAAATAAGAAAACGAATAAACAGTAAAATGAAAATAAGTAAGAATAAAAAAAAGAATAACAATTACTACAATAAAACTAAATAAAACAAAATAAACAGAAAAGAATAAAGAAACACAATAAATAAATAACACAGCAACACAAACATCATTTACTGTGTTACTTCACATCAACGTGTCCAACATTTGTCTTGACTCCATTTTCGTGAATATAATTAAGTCAAACATCATAACACACATCTCGATAAAAAAAACACACCAACGACAACAATAAATAAATAAACATTAAAAATAAATTCAATATATTTTCCCTAAGATTTTTTTTATTACAAAGTCACGGCAAAAAGTTTGTATACGAATCTTCCTCAACATAATGCGGGGAAGCAGTTCTTTCACCACAGTTATACTCGTAGGTTACACTGTAGAGATCCCCCGTGTTCAGAATACAGAGCCACTTATTGACGGTACAGTTACAGCCACTTATTGACGGTGCAGTTACAGCCACTTATTGACGGTACAGTTACAGCCACTTATTGACGGTACAGTTACAGCCACTTATTGACGGTACAGTTACAGCCACTTATTGACGGTACAGTTACAGCCACTTATTGACGGTGCAGTTACAGCCACTTATTGACGGTACAGTTACAGTCCAAACTCCTTGTACACTTGAGGGCGGTTGACAACATGTGAACGCTGCTTGCATTATAAATTGTCAGAATAAAAAATTAAAAAAAAACTCCGATACTAAGAAAAAACTGAGTAAATTAATGTTAAAATATCAATCTACCTTACCTACATCACCTCCTTAAGTAGATGGTATATTATCCAGCATGTCCAGGGAATATTGTCTAAAATAATACAGTATAATTGGTTATTTTACTTCAATTATGACCTTGTGTGATAATAGGACATAGTACCATAATAAACCTTTTCTCAAACTGTTAAATAACTCAACAAAAATAATAATAATCCATTCTAAACAACGGATTATCAGACGTAGATGTCATAATTCAGCTCATCATTATTATCCATACACTCTCGTGTATAAATTCCACCGTCAAAATTTGTATTGTCGGAAGAAGTTTTACTGTCTGAATGTCTGTCTAATTCTACAAAAACTCTCCGTCAGTATCCGCCTATTTCCTCTGTTACCTCATCACTTAAGAGTATTACAAAATATTACCACTTACTGTAACACCTGATGTGCATACTCATATTTATAATCCTGTGTATTTTGTAACTGAAAGAAATTACAGTTACAGGAATATTTAGTTACTCTTGCGGTATACAAAATCATACATCTATCTATCTATCTACTGTATTTATCTATTTATATCTATTTTATTAACTCACCTGTACCAATAATCATCAGTATATTTATCTTAATCTTCTTCCCATTTTGATTTATTCCTAGAATCCATGTATGTATTCAAACATACATTGATTCACGTCTTCACAAAACATACTCCTAAGTAATCACCACAAACAAACTATCCAATGGACCCACAAACAATATCCACGCCCTACAAACCTACTATCCACGCCCCACACCCACAAACAAACCACTATCCACGCCACCCAATAAACAAACCTTACCATCTATTCCCTACACCCAAACAAACCTACTATCCACGCCCTACACCCACAAAAACAAACCCATATCCACGCTCCCTGGCATAATCTACAAACCAAACCAGCCTATCCAACAGCCCCACACCCACAAACAAACCTGTACGTCCACGCCCCACACCCACAAACAATCCTACTATCCACTCCTTACACCCACAAACAAACCTACTATCCACGCCCTATACCCACAAACAAACCTACTATCCACTCCCTACACCCATAAACAAACCTACTATCCACTCCCTACACCCACAAACAAACCTACTATCCACGCCCTACACCCACAAACAAACCTACTATCCACGCCCTACACCCACAAACAAACCTACTATCCACGCCCTACACCCACAAACATACCTACTATCCACGCCCTACACCCACAAACAAACTTACTATCCACGCCCTACACCCACAAACAAACCTACTATCCACGCCCCACACCCACAAACAAACCTACTATCCACGCCCCACACCCACAAACAAACCTACTATCCACGCCCCATCACAGGAAACAGGTAAAACATTTCTGTGATCGTTCTTCAATAATTAATTTCATACGCCAACCTTACCTGCATTTATCTCAATTACAGTATAAAATTTTAGTGTTAATTTCAGCATCGGAATCAATCAATCAATCAATCAATCTCTCTCTCTCTCTCTCTCTCTCTCTCTAGATGGAAAATTTCATGACGTAAAATCCGATGAAAACTCTTCCCTGTTTATACGTGTTGCTTCGAGGTTTTGTTTTCACGTTAACCTCATGTTTCGTTTCGATAAATGACACATATCACAGGAGGTGAACTACAAACTGACCTTTGACCTGACACCGACGACCGACCGACGGAAGATGGGGCTTCGGGTTTAGTCGTATCCATTTGAGAGTTTTATGAATGTGAAGCCCCGAATTAGTCAACAAATCCTACAGCTCAATTTGGATTCGAACTTGTGCATCTTGTTCTTGAATCAGAACCTTATCTCACACATATATAGGGGTTAGGTTAGGTTAGGTTGGGTTGGGTTAGGTTGGGTTAGGTTAGGTTGGGTTAGGTTAGGTGAGCCGTGTCCATCACAACCAGACAATTATCCCCGTCCATCAGATCTTCCCTTTAACAAATCCTCAACATAAAAGACAAATTCACCTCCATGTGTTAAAATCTTACTACCGTCACCACTATACCAAACCTGTGTAATATTAACATACTAATACACTATTAAGACATCACCAAATCCAACAATAAACAGTACATCTTCCTTTACACTTGATTAGAAAGAAAAACAGGAAAATATGCCCAGAATCTCAAATTCATTCACTAACATTACGAAAAATTACAAGAGTTAAGAGTCAAAGCAAGATATGTACTGTACGCAATGTTGATGTTATTTTGTTCGCAGTCATTGTGTCCTAAAGTTAATCTGTTTTGTGAAGTAAATCCTCGGACTTGGGAACAAATCATCATGTGTACAAATATCAAGTATTAATTTTCTCTCTTTACAGGATCTAATACTCTTGGAAATGTGTTTAAATTAATCTGATTTGTTTTCATTTATTGTCGATCCTTTATAAGAGGACTCGTGGATCCCCCGAGCCTAGCCGGCCATTTTGTTTACATTTTTCGGTCGCTCTAAAATACCATTAAAACAATATTGAGTATAAACGTTTGGCTCAACTGATGATCTCAAACATGTCCCAACATTTTTTTGCCTCAACTCCACATTCTGTAACTCATTTAGGTAGATGTCCCTCACTACACATACACTGGACTATGTGTAATATTGCAGCTAATGTGTTATCAAGATATTGCACATTATAAGTTCATGTGTGGTCATTATTATATCAAACGGAGGAATTTTAAAGAGCTATTACACCACCTGTATCATTAGTTGTCGCCAGGTGAAGGAATATTTAGGTAGATAATATTTTATTTGCTGTAATTAAAGTTTCAATACCTAAGACGTTCCACTATAAGAGTCTTTCAACCTCAGGTAAGGTCTTAAGACTTTCTACTCTAGGTCTTACACCCTCGAGTAGCTGTATCGTCCACATAGGTAATTACTCCACAAGGAACTACAAGTTACACCTTGATGTAATACTTCATTTACTGCCAAACTTTATAGGGAAATATTTTTTCACAAAGAATTTCAAGTTACAATTTCACATAATAAGTCACATTACAAACGTTCCTTCGGCTTACAGTTAAACTTTGCCTGTCAAGATATTTTTTTCACTGCAGAGGAAAGTATCCGTCATCATCATCACCACACACACACACACACACACAAAGACAAAACTCCTGTATCCAGATTCTCAAAAGTTTATAAATTAAATTCTTCCCTAAAATTAAACAGACAATACATCTATTAATCATAGAGTATGTGAACAATATCGACGCCATATTGGTTACCATCTTTGAGTCATATAATTAGTTAGCTACATAGTGTTAATTATTTAGTTAAATAAGAAAAAATAATCTACTAGCGTGTGTTGTGACCAAAATAAATCAACATTGTATTTACTTTCTCCTCCAGGGGGCACTAAGTCTAGAAAAATGACACAATTGACATCTACATAAAGTGACTGACCAAGGATAGATATTAGCTACCTTTTGTGTTACTTTGAGGTCGTAAGAACACACAGAGCTGCTCTTAAGGATGTTTACCACAATACACCTCAACCAGTTTCTCATTCACTAAGGTCAAACAATAAATCTGGTTAACAAGATACACCGTAAATTTTATTAGAATACAATAATCAATTACTGTATTATTGTATTGAGGCGAATAGTCTTATGGTGTTAAGATGTGTTCTTAAGCCACGAAGGTAAACAAAAGGTATTCAATATCTGCCTTGGTTGACGATGATCTGTAGATGTTAGCAAGTCCTCCTCCTCCTGCTCTCGAGTAAGGTAAGGAAGGCCTCACCTGACCAAAATTGTTATTTAAGATAGATTACCTGAAGATTAACCCTCCCAGCTTATTTCAACTAATGATTAACCTAACGCTACCTGGGAAGTTAAGTTAGGTTAGATTAAGTTAGGTTAGGTTAGGGTAGGGTAGGGTAGGTCAGGTCAGGTCAGGTCAGGTCAGGCAGTGCCAGTGTAGTTAATCTTGAGGTTAAATAAACTAGAGGCTAATAATCTTCATGAGCCACTAAAGACATACAGCAGAGCGGTTATAACAGGAAAGCTCTGATAACGCCCATAATGTACGGTATATACCGTTTAAGTTGCGTCAGCGCTCTATACACCACTTATTGACTTACTCATTCACTGCCGTAGAAATATTTACTTCTCTAACAAGGTTTCTATGGTTTAATCATTATAATACAACATAAAATCAAAATGATCAATTATTAAACTCCCTCCAAATAAACTGTTAATGAAATCCTTCTAACTGATATATACAATCAAAAGTTCTAAATTCAACTTAACTTATCGTAATATAACTATTATAACTAAACCATTTTAATTAAACCTAACCTAAACACCTCAAATGCCACAAACAGAAGGAAAAAACACCTTTAATATTATCGTGTAAGAAGCCCCTGTAACCCACTAACTCAAGGTAATGCATCTATATCAATCTACCTGCGTCGGAAGCTCTATACGTGACTATGATCGTTACCCACTGCTGGAGAACATTTGTACTTCTATAATTACCCCTGGAGAAACAATGCACCAATTTACGATTTATTTATTTCATTTTTCATTTATTTTTTATTCTTGGTCCATACCTGCTAAACATCTCGCCCTTGTGAGTCCCGTCAATATTTATACTTTCGAGGATTCTAAAATAAACTATAAATAAATAAATAAATAAAACAAGCATCTTTTGTTTTTCTAACCCATGAGCTGTGAGTCTTCATTATATACTTCAACATTACTGTAAACTAAGGCTAGAGAGGTGTGTACAGTACTAGTGGAGCCAAGACGAGAAGGTATTTCAAATCCCCAAAGGGTTTTACAAGTGGAGTGTTTTACAAGTGGAGGGTCTTACAGGTGGAGGGTCTTACAAGTGGAGGGTCTTACAGGTGGAGGATTTTAATAAGGATAAATACAACAAGTCTTACAGTTGAATCAGCCAAGTCGAGGAAAACTCTTAAGAGTCATGTAACTTCTACCTGGTGTTACCTGTAATCAAGCTAAGGTCTATGTAAGAAGAATATTATCTCGTTACTATCCATTCCTC
>NW_024737645.1:0-22969 GCF_018991925.1 Homarus americanus
ATGGCACTGAAAGGGTGCCAGGCCCTCACACTCCTGGTCATGTCACTGAAGGGGTTCCCGGCCCTCACACCACAGGTCATGGCACTGAAGCGGTGCACGGCCGTCACACCCCTGGACATGGCACAGAAGGGGTGCCCGGCCCTCATACCCCGGGTCATGGTGCTGGAAGGATGCCCGGCCCTTACACCCCGTTTCATGGCACTGAAGGGGTGCCCTACCCTCACACCCAGTTTCATGGCACTGAAGGGGTGCCCAGCCCTCACACCCCGTTTCATGTCACTGAAAGGGTGCCCGGCCCTCACACCCCGGGACATGTCACTAAAGGGGTGCCTGGCCCTCACACCCCGGGTCATGTCACTGAAGCGGTGCACGGCCCTCATACCCCGGCTCATGGACCTAAAGGGGTGCCCGGCCCTTACACCCCAAGCCATGGGGTTGAAGCGGTTCCCGGCGCTCACACCACGGGGCATGGAGCTGAAGAGGTGCCCGGCCATCACACCCCGGTTCATAGCTCTGTAAGGGTTCCCGACCCTCACACCCCGTTTCATGGCACTGAAGGAGTGCCCGGCCCTCACACCCGGCTCATGGCACTGAAGGGGTGCCCGGCCCTGACGCCCCTAGTCATGTCACTGAAGGGGTGCCTGGCCCTCACATCCCGGGTCATGGCACTGAAGCGGTGCCCAGCCGTCACACCCCTGACCATGGCACTGAAGGTGTGCCCGGCCCTCACACCCCTGGTTATAGACCTAAACGGGTGCTCGTCCCTCACACCCCGGTTCATGGCACTGAAAGGGGGCCCGGACCACACACCACGGGTCATGTCATTAAAGGGGTGCCCGGCCCTCATACCCTGGGTCATGGTGCTTGAGGGGTGCCCGGACCTCACACCCCGATTCTTGGCACTGAAATCGATCCCGGCCCTCACACCCCGGGTCATAGTGCTGAAGGGTTGCCCGGCCCTCACATCCCGGGTCATGGCACTGAAGGAGTGACGGGCCCTCACACCCCGGGTCATGGCACTCAAAGGGTGCCCGGCCCACACACTCCAGGTTCATGTCACTGAAAGGGTGCCCGGCCCTCACACCCCGGGTCATAGCACTGAAGGGGTGCCCGGCCCTCACACCCCGATTCATGGCACTGAAATCATGCCCAGCCCTCACACCCCGGGTCATGGTGCTGAAGGGGTGCCCGGCCCTCACACCTGGATTCATGGCACTGAATGGGTGACCGGCCCTCACACCCCGGGTCATGTGAAGGGGTGCCCGCACCTCACACCCCGTTTCTTGGTGTAATAGGCCCCTGTCTCATCAACAGAACGTATTATATAAATGGGTCAATACATCTGATATTATATTCAGATTCACCACCCTGTAACTTTCCACTGTCTATGAGTGAGACATGATATGGACACGTGAGCGGGCAACTTACCCAAGAGGGCGAGACCCATAGCTCAGCATTTTTGTAAGCACGCACTGCGATGCCCCTAAGCTTCAGTAGCTCACCACAACTCATATCGTAAGGACGTGACCTAACGTTTATCATACATAAACGCCGTCCCTTTCTCATTCACTCCTAGACAGTGAGACTTACGGTTGATATACACTCAGGAATTATATATACAACCTTTTATATTAAAACAAAGGAACTACCGTTTGGGTTTCGTTACTTAAAACCCAAATATAAATATGTGTGAACGGACTGGTTAATTGGACAAGCAGCCTATTCATTGGCACAGAAGGGGTGCCCGGCCCTGACGCCCCGGGTCATGTCATTGAAGGGGTTCCCGGCCCTCACACGCCGGGTCATGGCACTGAAGGTGTGCCCGGCCCTCACACCCCTGGTCATAGACCTAAACGGGTGCCCGGCTCTCACACCCCGGGTCATGGCACTGAAGGAGTGACCGGCCCTCACACCCCGGGTCATGGCACTGAAAGGGTGCAGGGCCCATCCACTACGGGTCATATCATTGAAGGGGTGCCCGGCCCTCACACCCCGGGTCATGTCACTGAAAGGGTGCCCGGCTCTCACACCCAGGGACATAGCACTGAAGGGGTTCCCGGACCTCATACCCCGGGTCACGGTGCTGGAGGGGTGCCCGGCCGTTACACCCCGTTTCATGGCACTGAAAGGGTGCCCGGACCCCACACCCCGGTTCATGTCACTAAAGGGGTGCCCGGCCCTCACACCCCGGTTCATGGAACTGAAGGGGTGCCCGGCCCTCACACACCGGGTCATGGTGCTGAAGGGGTGCTCGGCCCTCACACCCAGGGTCATGGTGCTGAAAGGGTGCCCGGCCCTCAAACCCCGGGTCATGTTACTATAGAGGTGCCAGGCCCTCACACTCCAGGTCATGTCACTGAAGAGGTACCCGGCCCTCACATCCCGGGTCATGGCACTGATGAGGTGCCCGGCCGTGACACCCCTGGCCATGGCACTGAAGGTGTGCCCGGCCCTCACACCCGTGGTCATAGAGCTAAACGAGTGTCCGGCCCTCACACCCCTGGTCATAGACCTAAACGAGTGCCCGGCCCTCACACCCCGGGTCATGGGGCTGGCATGCGACTCGGCCCTCACTCCCCTATTCAGGCACTGAAATCGAGGCCGGCCTCACACCCTGGCCTGGAAAGTGCTGAAGGGTTGCCCGGCCCTCACATCCCGGGTCATGGCACTGAAGGGGTGCCCGGCCCTCACACCCGGGTCATGAGAAGGGGTGCCCGGCCCTCACACCCCGGTTCACAGCACTGTAGGGTTGCCAGGCCTTCACACCCCATTTCATGGCACTGAAATAGTGCCCGGCCCTCACACCCCGGGTCATGACACTTTAGGGGTGCCCGGCCGTCACACCCCTGGCCATGGCACTGAAGGTGTGCCCGGCCCTCACACCCCTGGTTATAGACCTGAACAGGTACCCGGCAAACACACCCCGGGTCATGTCATTGAAGTGGTGCCCGGCCCATATATCCCGTGTCATGGTGCTAGAGTGGTGCCCGGCCCTCACACCCCGATTCATGGCACTGAATTCGAGCCCGGCCCTCACACCCAGGGTCATGGCACTGAAAGGGTGCCCGGCCCACACACTCTGGGTCATGACTTTGAAGGGCTGCCCGGCCATCACACCCCGGGTCATGTCACTGAAAGGGTGCCTGGCCCTCACTACCCGGGTCATAGCACTGAAGGGGTGCCCTGCCCATATACCCCGGGTAATGGTGCTGGAGTGATGCCCGGCCCTCACACCCCGATTCATGGAACTAAAATCGAGCCCGGCCCTCACACCCCGTTTCATGGCACTGAAGGGGTGCCCTGCCCTTACGCCCCGGGTCATGTCACTGAAGGGGTTCCCGGCCCTCACACCCCAGGTCATGGCACTGAAGCGGTGCCCGGCCGTCACACCCCTGGATATGGCACTGAAGGTGTGCCCGGCCCTCACACCCCTTGTCATAGACCTAAACGGGTGCCCGGCCATCACACCCCGGATCATAGCACTGAAGGGGTGCTCGGCCCTCATACCCCAGGTCATGGTGCTGGAGGGATGCCCGGCCCTCACACCCTGGGACATGTCACTAAAGGTGCCTAGCCCTCACACCCCGGGTCATGTCACTGAAGGCGGTGCACGGCCCACATATCCCGGGTCATGGGACCTAAAGGGGTGCCTGGCTCACACCACAGGCCATGGGGTTGGCGGTTCCCGGCGCTCACACAACGGGTCATGGAGCTGCAGGGTGCCTGGCCATCACACCCGATCCATGGCACTCAAAAGGTGCCCGGCCCTCACACCTGTGTCATGAAGGTGCCCGGCCTCACACTCTGTCTGCCATTGCTCAGTGAAAGGGTGCCCGGCCCTCACACCACGTTTCATGGCACTGAAGGAGTGCCCGGCCCTCACGCCCCGGCTCATGGCACTGAAAGGGTGCCCGGCCCTGACGCCCCTTGTCATGTCACTGAAGGGGTGCCCGGCCCTCACATCCCGGGTCATGGCACTGAAGCGGTGCCCAGCCGTCACACCCCTGGCCATGGCACTGAAGGTGTGCCTGGCCCTCACACCCCTGGTTATAGACCTAAACGGGTGCCCGTCCCCCACACCACGGTTCATGGCACTGAAAGGGGGCCCGGACCACACACCACGGGTTATGTCATTAAAGGGGTGCCCGGCCCTCATACCCTGGGTCATGGTGCTTGAGGGGTGCCCAGACCTCACACCCCGATTCTTGGCACTGAAATCGAGCCCGGCCCTCACACCCCGGGTCATAGTGCTGAAGGGTTGCCCGGCCCTCACATCCCGGGTCATGGCACTGAAGGGGTGCCCGGCCCTCACACCCGGGTCATGAGAAGGGGTGCCCGGCCCTCACACCCCGGTTCACAGCACTGTAGGGTTGCCAGGCCTTCACACCCCATTTCATGGCACTGAAATAGTGCCCGGCCCTCACACCCCGGGTCATGTCACTGAAGGGGTGCCCGGCCGTCACACCCCTAGCCATGGCACTGAAGGTGTGCCCGGCCCTCACACCCCTGGTTATAGACCTAAACGGGTGCCCGGCCCTCACACCCTGGGTCATGGCACTGAAAGGGTAACCGGCAACACACTGGCCATGGCACTGAAGGCAGCCACCATGAGGTGCCCGGCCCTCGCACCCCTGGTCATGTACCTAAAGTGGTGCCCGGCCCTACACCCCGGGTCATGTGAAGGGGTGCCCGGCCCTCACACCCCGGTCATGTCACTGAAGGGGTGCCCGGCCGTCACACACCTGGCCATGGCACTGAAGGTGTGCCCGGCCCTCACACCCCTGGTTATAGACCTAAACGGGTGCCCGGTCCTCACACCTCGGGTCATGAAACTGAAACGGTACCCGGCAAACACACCCTTGGCCATGGCACTGAAGGGGTGCCAGGCCCTCACACTCCTGGTCATGTCACTGAAGGGGTGCCCGGCCCTCACAGCCCGGGTCATGGCACTGATGAGGCACCGGCCCTCACACCCTGGTCATACTCTGGGGGTGGTGCCCGGCCCCACACCCCATCTGCGGTACTGAGGTGCCTGGCTCACACCATGGGCCATGACACTTGAGGGTGTCCGCCAGGACACCGGGTTCATGACACGAGGTGCCTGGCCCTCACACCTCGGCCATGGGTGCTGAGGGGTGCCTGGTTCTCATTCCTGCCTATGGCAATTGAAGGGGTGCCTGGCCCTGACGCCCTTGTCATGCGTCACTGAAGGGTGCCCGGCCCTCACCTCCCGGGTCATGGCACTGAAGCGGTGCCCAGCCGTCACACCCCTGGCCATGGCACTGAAGGTGTGCCCGGCCCTCACACCCCTGGTTATAGACCTAAACGGGTGCCCGTCCCCCACACCACGGTTCATGGCATTGAAAGGGGGCCCGGACCACACACCACGGGTCATGTCATTAAAGGGGTGCCCGGCCCTCATACCCTGGGTCATGGTGCTTGAGGGGTGCCCGGACCTCACACCCCGATTCTTGGCACTGTAATCGAGCCCGGCCCTCACACCCCGGGTCATAGTGCTGAAGGGTTGCACGGCCCTCACATCCCGGGTCATGGCACTGAAGGGGTGCCTGGCCCTCACACCCCGGGTCATGTGAAGGGGTGCGTGGCCCTCACACCCCGGTTCAAAGCACTGTAGGGTTGCCCGGCCTTCACACCCCATTTCATGGCACTGAAATCGTGCCCGGCCTTCACACCCCTGGTCATGTCACTGAAGGGGTGCCCGGCCGTCACACCCCTAGCCATGGCACTGAAGGTGTGCCCGGCCCTCACACCCCTGGTTATAGACCTAAACGGGTGCCCGGCCCTCAAACCCCGGGTCATGGCACTGAAAGGGTACCCAGCAAACACACCCCTGGCCATGGCACTGAAGGTGTGCGCGGCCCTCACACCCCGGGTCATGGCACTGATGAGGTGCCCGGCCCTCACACCCCTGGTCATGCACCTAAAGTGGTGCCCGGCCATACACCCCGGGTCATGTGAAGGGGTGTCCGGCCCTCACACCCCGGGTCATGTCACTGAAGGGGTGCCCGGCCGTCATCACCCCTGGCCATGGCACTGAAGGTGTGCCCGGCCCTCACACTCCTGGTTATAGACCTAAACGGGTGCCCGGCCCTCACACCTCGGGTCATGACACTGAAGGGGTGCCCGGCCCTCACACCCGGGGTCATGGCACTGAAGAGGTGCCCGGCCCTCACATCCCTGGTCATGTACCTAAAGTGGTGCCCGGCCCTACACCCCGATTCATGGTACTGAAAGGGTGCCCGGCCCGCACACCACGGGCCATGGTTGTGGAGGGGTGTCCGGCCAGGACACCCCGGTTCATGACACTGAAGGGGTGTCCGGCCCTCACACCCCGGGCCATGGTGCTGGAGGGGTGCCCGGCCCTCACACCCCAGGCCATGGTGCTGGAGGGATGCCCAGCCCTCACATACCGGGTCATGGAGCTGAAGGGGTGCCCGGACATCACACCCCGGGTCATGTCACTGAAGGGGTGCACGGCCCTCACACCCCGGGTCATGGACCTAAAAGGGTGCCCGGCCGTCACACCCCAGGTCATGGAGTTGAATTGTCTCCGCCCTCACACCATGTCATGGAGCTGAAAGGGTGCCCGGCCGTCACACCCCGGAGTATGGCACTGAAGCGGTGCCCGGCCATCACACCCCTGGCCATGGCACTGAAGGTGTGCCCGGCCCACACACCCCTGGTTATAGACCTAAACGGGAGCCCGGCCCTCACACCCCGGGTCATGGCACTGAAAGGGTACCCGGCAAACACACCCAGGGTCATGGTGCTGAAGGGGTGCCTGGCCCTCACACCCCGGGTCATGGCACAGAAGGAGTCACCGGCCCTCACACCCTGTGGGTCATGTCAGTGAGAAGGGTGCCCGGCCCTCACACCCCGGGTCATGTCTTTGAAGGGGTGCCCGGCCCTCACACCCCGGGTCATGTCAGTGAAAGGGTGCCCGGCCCTTACACCCCGTTTCATGGCACTGAAAGGGTACCCGGCAAACACACCCTTGGCCATGGCACTGAAGGGGTACCAGGCCCTCACACTCCTGGTCATGTCACTGAAGGGGTTCCCGGCCCTCACACCACAGGTCATGGCACTGAAGCGGTGGCCGGCCGTCACACCCATGGACATGGCACTGAAGGGGTGCCCGGCCCTCACACCCCGGGTCATGTCAGTGAAAGGGTGCCCGGCCCTCACACCCCGAGTCATGGTGCTGGAAGGATGCCAGGCCCTCACACCCCGATTCATGGAACTAAAATCGAGCCCGGCCCTCACACCCTGTTTCATGGCACTGAAGGGGTGCCCTGCCCTCACACCCCGTTTCATGGCACTGAAGGGGTGCCCAGCCCTCACACCCCGTTTCATGGCACTGTAAGGGTGCCCGGGCCTCACACCCCGGGACATGTCACTAAAGGGGTGCCTGGCCCTCACACCCCGGGTCATGTCACTGAAACGGTGCACGGCCCTCATACCCCGGGTCATGGACCTAAAGGGGTGCCCGGCCCTCACACCCCAGGCCATGGGGTTGAAGCGGTTCCCGGCGCTCACACCACGGGGCATGGAGCTGAAGGTCCAGCCCATTACACCCCAGTTCTGTAGCTCTGTGAATTCCAGCCCTCCACCCGTTTCATAGCACTGAAGGGAGGCCGGCCCTCACATGACTCTCCCCTTTGGCACTGAAGGGGTGCAGCCTAACGCCCCTTGTCATATCTGCCCTGAAGAGTGCAGCCCTCATCCCAGGTCATGGCATAGTAGTTGTAATCACACCCCTAGCCATGGCACTGAAGGTGTGCCCGGCCCTCACACCCCTGGTTATAGACCTAAACGGGTGCCTGGCCCTCACATCCCGGTTCATGGCACTGAAAGGGGGCCCGGCCCACACACCCCAGGTCATGTCATTGAAGGGGTGCCCGGCCCTCATACCCTGGGTCATGGTGCTTGAGGGGTGCCCGGACCTCACACTACGATTCTTTTCACTGAAATCGAGCCCGGCCCTCACACCCCGGGTCATAGTGCTGAAGGGTTGCGCGGCCCTCACATCCCGGATCATGGCACTGAAGGAGTGCAGCCCTCACACACCCAGTTCCCTACCTTTACTGTAAAGGTTGCCAGGCCTTCACACCCCATTTCATGGCACTGAAATAGTGCCCGGCCCTCACACCCCGGGTCATGTCACTGAAGGGGTGCCCGGCCGTCACACCCCTAGCCATGGCACTGAAGGTGTGCCCGGCCCTCACACCCCTGGTTATAGACCTAAACGGGTGCCCGGCCCTCACACCCTGGGTCATGGCACTGAAAGGGTAACCGGCAAACACACCCCTGGCCATGGCACTGAAGGTGTGCCTGGCCCTCACACCCCGGGTCATGGCATTGATGAGGTGCCCGGCCCTCGCACCCCTGGTCATGTACCTAAAGTGGTGCCCGGCCCTACACCCCGGGTCATGTGAAGGGGTGCCCGGCCCTCACACCCCGGTCATGTCACTGAAGGGGTGCCCGGCCGTCACACACCTGGCCATGGCACTGAAGGTGTGCCCGGCCCTCACACCCCTGGTTATAGACCTAAACGGGTGCCCGGTCCTCACACCTCGGGTCATGAAACTGAAACGGTACCCGGCAAACACACCCTTGGCCATGGCACTGAAGGGGTGCCAGGCCCTCACACTCCTGGTCATGTCACTGAAGGGGTGCCCGGCCCTCACAGCCCGGGTCATGGCACTGATGAGGTGCCCGGCCCTCACACCCCTGGTCATGTACCTAATGTGGTGCCCGGCCCTACACCCCGATTCATGGTACTGAAAGGGTGCCCGGCCCTCACACCACGGGCCATGGTTCTGGAGGGGTGTCCGGCCAGGACACCCCGGTTCAAATTTACTGAAGAGTGCCCGGCCCTCACACCCCGGGCCATGGTGCTGGAGGGATGCCCAGCCCTCACATACCGGGTCATGGAGCTGAAGGGGTGCACGGCCCTCACACCCCGGGTCATGGACCTAAAAGGGTGCCCGGCCCTCACACCCCAGGTCATGGAGTTGAATCGGTTCCCGGCCCTCACACCACGGGTCATGGAGCAGAAAGGGTGCCCGGCCGTCACACCCCGGAGTTGTATGTACCTAATGTGGTGCCCGGCCTACACCCCGATTCATGGTACTGAAAGGGTGCCCGGCCCTCACACCACGGGCCATGGTTCTGGAGGGGTGTCCGGCCAGGACACCCCGGTTCAAGAAACTGAAGGGGTGCCCGGCCCTCACACCCCGGGCCATGGTGCTGGAGGGATGCCCAGCCCTCACATACCGGGTCATGGAGCTGAAGGGGTGCACGGCCCTCACACCACGGGTCATGGAGCAGAAAGGGTGCCCGGCCGTCACACCCCGGGTTATGGCACTGAAGCGGTTCTCGGCCGTCACACCCCTGGCCATGGCACTGAAGGTGTGCCCGGCCCTCACACCCCTGGTTATAGACCTAAATGGGTGCCCGGCCCTCACACCCCGGGTCACAGCACTGAAGGGGTGCCTGGCCCTCACACCCTGGTTCATGGCACTGAAGGGGTGCCCGGCCCTCACACCCCTGTTCATGGCACTCAAGGGGTTCCCGACCCTCACATCCCGGGTCATGGCACTGAAGCGGTGCCCGGCCCTCACACTCCAGTTCATGTCTTTGAAGGGGTGCCCCGGCCCTCACACCCAGGTCATGTCAGTGAGGGTGCCCGGCCAGAGAGTCACACCTGGCCATGGCACTGAAGGTGTGCCCAGCCCTGCACCCTGGTTATAGACCTAAACGGGTGCCCGTCCCCCACACCACGGTTCATGGCACTAAAAGGGGGCCCGGACCACACACCACGGGTCATGTCATTAAAGGGGTGCCCGGCCCTCATACCCTGGGTCATGGTGCTTGAGGGGTGCCCGGACCTCACACCCCGATTCTTGGCACTGAAATCGAGCCCAGCCCTCACACCCCGGGTCATAGTGCTGAAGGGTTGCCCGGCCCTCACATCCCGGGTCATGGCACTGAAGGGGTGCCCGGCCCTCACACCCCGGGTCATGAGAAGGGGTGCCCGGCCCTCACACCCCGGTTCACAGCACTGTAGGGTTGCCCGGCCTTCACACCCCATTTCATGGCACTGAAATAGTGCCCGGCGCTCACACCCCGGGTCATGTCACTGAAGGGGTGCCCGGCCGTCACACCCCTAGCCATGGCACTGAAGGTGTGCCCGGCCCTCACACCCCTGGTTATAGACCTAAACGGGTGCCCGGCCCTCACACCCCGGGTCATGGCACTGAAAGGGTACCCGGCAAACACACCCCTGGCCATGGCACTGAAGGTGTGCCTGGCCCTCACACCCCGGGTCATGGCATTGATGAGGTGCCCGGCCCTCGCACCCCTGGTCATGTACCTAAAGTGGTGCCCGGCTCTACACCCCGGGTCATGTGAAGGGGTGCCCGGCCCTCACACCCCGGGTCATGTCACTGAAGGGGTGCCCGGCCGTCACACACCTGGCCATGGCACTGAAGGTGTGCCCGGCCCTCACACCTGGTTATAGGCCTAAACAGGTGCCCGGTCCTCCCCACCTCCCAGGTCATGAATCTGAAGAGGGGTACCCGGCAAACACACACCCTTGGCCATGGCACTGAGGAAGGGGTGCCATCTGATGTCACTGAAGGTGCCCAGCCCTCCCACAGCCCAGGTCATGGCTTTGATGAGGTGCCGGCCCTCCACACCCCTGGTCATGTACCTAATGGTGCCCGGCCCTACACCCCGATTCATGGTACTGAAAGGGTGCCCGGCCCTCACACCACGGGCCATGGTTCTGGAGGGGTGTCCGGCCAGGACACCCCGGTTCATGACACTGAAGGGGTGCCCGGCCCTCACACCCCGGGCTATGGTGCTGGAGGGGTGCCCGGCCCCCACACCCCGGGCCATGGTGCTGGAGGGATGCCCAGCCCTCACATACCGGGTCATGGAGCTGAAGGGGTGCACGGCCCTCACACCCCGGGTCATGGACCTAAAAGGGTGCCCGGCCCTCACACCCCAGGTCATGGAGTTGAATCAGTTCCCATCCCTCACACCACGGGTCATGGAGCTGAAAGGGTGCCCGGCAGTCACACCCCGGGTTATGTACCTAAAGTGGTGCCCGGCCCTACACCCCGATTCATGGTACTGAAAGGGTGCCCGGCCCTCACACCACGGGCCATGGTTCTGGAGGGGTGTCCGGCCAGGACACCCCGGTTCATGACACTGAAGGGGTGCCCGGCCCTCACACCCCGGGCTATGGTGCTGGAGGATGCCCAGCCCTCACGCCACCGGGTCATGGAGCTGAAGGGTGCACGGCCCTCACACCCGCAGGTCATGGAGCAGAAAAGGGTCCAGCCGTCACCCAGGTTATGGCACTGAAGGTTTGTCCGGCCCTCACACCCTTTGTCATGTACCTAAAGTGGTGTCCGGCCCTACACCCGGATTCATGGCACTCAAAAGGGTGCCCGGCCCTCACACCCCGGGCCATGGTTCTGGAAGGGTCTTCGGCCCTGACACCCCTGGTCATGACACTGAAGGGGTGCCCGACCCTCACACCCCGGGCCATGGTGCTGGAGGGGAGCCATGCCCTCACACCCCGGGCCATGGTGCTGGAGGGGTGCCCGGCCCACACACTCCAGGTCATGTCATTGAAGGGGTGCCCGGCCCTCACACCCCGGGTCATGTCACTGAAAGGGTGCCCGGCCCTCACACCCCGGGTCATAGCACTGAAGGGGTGCCCGGCCCTCATTCCCCGGGTCATGGTGCTGGAGGGATGCCCGTCCCTCACACCCCGATTCATGGAAATAAAATCGAGCCCGGCCCTCACACCCCGTTTCATGGCACTGAAAGGGTACCCGGCAAACACACCCTTGGCCATGGCACTGAAGGGGTGCCAGGCCCTCACACTCCTGGGCATGTCACCGAAGGGGTTCCCGGCCCTCACACCCCAGGTCATGGCACTGAAGCGGTGCCCGGCCGTCACACCCCTGGACATGGCACTGAAGGGGTGCCCGGCCCTCACACCCCGGGTTAAGTCAGTGAAAGGGTGCCCGGCCCTCACACTCTGGGTCATTGCACTGAAGGGGTGTTCGGCCCTCATACCCCGGGTCATGGTGCTGGAAGGATGCCCGGCCCTCACACCCCGATTCATGGAACTAAAATCGATCCCGGCCCTCACCCGATTCATGGCACTGAAACGGTGCCCGGCCCTCACACCCTGGGTCATGGCACTGAAAAGGTGCCCGGCCCTCACACCCCGTGTCATGTGAAGGGGTTCACGGCCCTCACACCTCGTTTCATGTCACTGAAGCGGTGCCCGGCCGTCACACCCCTGGCCATGGCACTGAAGGTGTGCCCGGCCCTGACGCCCCTTGTCATGTCACTGAAGGGGTGCCCGCCCCTCAAACCCCGGGTCATGGCACTGAAGCGGTGCCCAGCCGTCACACCCCTGGCCATGGCAGTGAAGGTGTGCCCGGTCCTCACACCCGTGGTCATAGACCTAAACGAGTGCCCGGCCCTCACACCCAGTTCATGGCACTGAGAAGGGCCCACGGTCCACCTCGGGTCATGTCATTAAGGGGTGCCCGGCCCTCATACCCTTGGTCATGGTGCTTGAGGGGTGCCCGGACCTCACACCCGATTCTTAGCTTTTAAGAAATCGATCCCGGCCCTCACACCCCGGGTCACTTTGCTGAAGGGTTGCCCGACCCTCACATCCCGGGTCCGTGGCACTGAAGGAGTGACGGGCCCTCACACCCCGGGTCATTGCACTGAAGGGGTGCCCGGCCCTCACGCCCCGGCTCATGGCACTGAAGGGGTGCCCGGCCCTGACGCCCCTTATCATGTCACTGAAGGTGTGCCCGGCCCTCACATCCCGGGTCATGGCACTGAAGCGGTGCACAGCCGTCACACCCCTGGCCATGGCACTGAAGGTGTCCCCGGCCCTCACACCCCTGGTTATAGACCTAAACGGGTGCCCGTCCCCCACACCACGGTTCATGGCACTGAAAGGGGGCCCGGACCACACACCACGGGTCATGTCATTAAAGGGGTGCCCGGCCCTCATACCCTGGGTCATGGTGCTTGAGGGGTGCCCGGACCTCACACCCCGATTCTTGGCACTGTAATCGAGCCCGGCCCTCACACCCCGGGTCATAGTGCTGAAGGGTTGCCCGGCCCTCACATCCCGGGTAATGGCACTGAAGGGGTGCCCGGCCCTCACACCCCGGGTCATGAGAAGGGGTGCCCGGCCCTCACACCCCGGTTCACAGCACTGTAGGGTTGCCCGGCCTTCACACCCCATTTCATGGCACTGAAATAGTGCCCGGCCCTCACACCCCGGGTCATGTCACTGAAGGGGTGCCCGGCCGTCACACCCCTAGCCATGGCACTGAAGGTGTGCCCGGCCCTCACACCCCTGGTTATAGACCTAAACGGGTGCCCGGCCCTCACACCCCGGGTCATGGCACTGAAAGGGTACCCGGCAAACACACCCTGGCCATGGCACTGAAGGTGTGCCTGGCCCTCACACCCCGGGTCATGGCATTGATGAGGTGCCCGGCCCTCGCACCCCTGGTCATGTACCTAAAGTGGTGCCCGGCCCTACACCCCGGGTCATGTGAAGGGGTGCCCGGCCCTCACACCCCGGGTCATGTCACTGAAGGGGTGCCCGGCCGTCACACACCTGGCCATGGCACTGAAGGTGTGCCCGGCCCTCACACCCCTGGTTATAGACCTAAACGGGTGCCCGGTCCTCACACCTCGGGTCATGAAACTGAAAGGGTACCCGGCAAACACTCCCTTGGCCATGGCACTGAAGGGGTGCCAGGCCCTCACACTCCTGGTCATGTCACTGAAGTGGTGCCCGGCCCTCACAGCCCGGGTCATGGCACTGATGAGGTGCCCGGCCCTCACACCCCTGGTCATGTACCTAAAGTGGTGCCCGGCCCTACACCCCGATTCATGGTACTGAAAGGGTGCCCGGCCCTCACACCACGGGCCATGGTTCTAGAGGGGTGTCCAGCCAGGACACCCCGGTTCATGACACTGAAGGGGTGCCCGGCCCTCACACCCCGGGCCATGGTGCTGGAGGGGTGCCCGGCCCTCACACCCCGGGCCATGGTGCTAGAGGGATGCCCAGCCCTCACATACCAGGTCATGGAGCTGAAGGGGTGCACGGCCCTCACACACCGGGTCATGGACCTAAAAGGGTGCCCGGCCCTCACACCCCAGGTCATGGAGTTGAATCGGTTCCCGGCCCTCACACCACGGGTCATGGAGCAGAAGGGGTGCCCGGCCGTCACACCCCGGGTTATGGCACTGAAGCGGTTCTCGGCCGTCACACCCTTGGCCATGGCACTGAAGGTGTGCCCGGCCCTCACACCCCTGGTTATAGACCTAAACGGGTGCCCAGCCCTCACACCCCGGGTCATGGCACTGAAAGGGTACCCGGCAAACACACCACGGGTCATGGTGCTGAAGGGGTGCCCGGCCCTCACACCCCGGGTCATGGCACTGAAAGGGTGCCCGGCCCACACACTCCGGGTCATGTCTTTGAAGGGGTGCCCGGCCCTCACACCCCGGGTCATAGCACTGCAGGGGTGCCCGGCCCTCATACCCCGGGTCATGGTGCTGGAGGGATGCCCGTCCCTCACACCCCAATTCATGGAAATAAAATCGAGCCCGGCCCTCACACCCCGTTTCATGGCACTGAAAGGGTACCCGGCAAACACACCCTTGGCCATGGCACTGAAGGGGTGCCAGGCCCTCACACTCCTGGTCATATCACCGAAGGGGTTCCCGGCCCTCACACCCCAGGTCATGGCACTGAAGCGGTGCCCGGCCGTCACACCCCTGGACATGGCACTGAAGGGGTGCCCGGCCCTCACACCCCGGGTCAAGTCAGTGAAAGGGTGCCCGGCCCTCACACTCTGGGTCATAGCACTGAAGGGGTGTTCGGCCCTCATACCCCGGGTCATGGTGCTGGAAGGATGCCCGGCCCTCACACCCCGATTCATGGAACTAAAATCGATCCCGGCCCTCACACCCCGTTTCATGGCACTGAAGGGGTGCCCAGCCCTCACATCCCGTTTCATGGCACTGAAAGGGTGCCCGGCCCTCACACCCCGGGACATGTCACTAAAGGGGTGCCTGGCCCTCACACCCCGGGTCATGTCACTGAAGCGGTGCACGGCCCTCATACCCCGGCTCATGGACCTAAAGGGGTGCCCGGCCCTCACACCCCAAGCCATGGGGTTGAAGCGGTTCCCGGCGCTCACACCACGGGGCATGGAGCTGAAGAGGTGCCCGGCCATCACACCCCGGTTCATAGCTCTGTAAGGGTGCCCGACCCTCACACCCCGTTTCATGGCACTGAAGGAGTGCCCGGCCCTCACACCCGGCTCATGGCACTGAAGGGGTGCCCGGCCCTGACGCCCCTAGTCATGTCACTGAAGGGGTGCCTGGCCCTATCCCAGAATCATAGCACTGAGCGGTGCCCGCCGTCACACCCTAGCCATAGCACTGAAGGTATGCCCAGCCCTCACACACCTAGTTATAGACCTAAACAGGTGCCATCCCTCACACCCCGGTTCATGGCACTGAAAGGGGGCCCGGACCACACACCACGGGTCATGTCATTAAAGGGGTTCCCGGCCCTCATACCCTGGGTCATGGTTCTTGAGGGATGCCCGGACCTCACACCCCGATTCTTGGCACTGAAATCGAGCCCGGCCCTCACACCCCGGGTCATAGTGCTGAAGGGTTGCCCGGCCCTCACATCCCGGGTCATGGCACTGAAGAAGTGACGGGCCCTCACACCCCGGGTCATGGCACTCAAAGGGTGCCCGGCCCACACACTCCAGGTTCATGTCATTGAAGGGGTTCCCGGTCCTCACATTCCGGGTCATGTCACTGAAAGGGTGCCCGGCCCTCACACCCCGGGTCATAGCACTGAAGGGGTGCCCGGCCCTCATACCCCGGGTCATGGTGCTAGAGGGGTGCCCGGCCCTCACACCCCGATTCATGGCACTGAAATCATGCCCAGCCCTCACACCCGGGGTCATGGTGCTGAAGGGGTGCCCGGCCCTCACACCCCGATTCATGGCACTGAATGGGTGCCCGGCCCTCACACCCCGGGTCATGTGAAGGGGTGCCCGCACCTCACACCCCGTTTCTTGGTGTAATAGGCCCCTGTCTCATCAACAGAACGTATTATATAAATGGGTCAATACATCTGATATTATATTCAGATTCACCACCCTGTAACTTTCCACTGTCTATGAGTAAGACATGAGATTGACACGTGAGCGGGCAACTTACCCAAGAGGGCGGGACCCATAGCTCAGCATTCCTGTAAGCACACACTGCGATGCCCCTAAGCTTCAGTAGCTCACCACAACTCATATCGTAAGGACGTGACCTAACGTTTATCATACATAAACACCGTCCCTTTCTCATTCACTCCTAGACAGTGAGACTTACGGTTGATATACACTCAGGAATTATATATACAACCTTTTATAATAAAACAAAGGAACTACCGTTTGGGTTTCGTTACTTAAAACCCAAATATAAATATGTGTGAACGGACTGGTTAATTGGACAAGCAGCCGATTCATATAGGTGGCAGCGGTGTGTGCGGATTCTTCAAACTGGTAGTCGTATCATCCGTCTGTGTCTTGTGAAAAACAAGAAACCACACAGCAGTGACGCGTTACATAATCCGAGTGTTTAAAACTATATCCCGTATTGAGACGATATGTAGTGAGCGCTCCTTATCTCTGTCACATACAAATACGTGCAGAATTCGTAATATACAAATATTACAGCCTGTTGGTACATATCCAGATTGAACCGGTTGAGATAGACTCCACTCAGCATTCCCTAGACATTACAGTGTTGCAGTGTTGAACAACAGTTTCGTAACCTGGAATTCAATTGGTATTTCACTAGCAGCTGAGCAGTATTGTTGTGTCGTCAGCGCGAATTACGAATTTCGGTGTCATCATACAGATCTCCATATATACGTGGACTGTGAAGAATTGGCACACGGCAGTTTCGCCAGCGAACCAGCACGACCAGTGTGATAACCAATCATCAGTTTTCTGATCGCCGGAGGAGGAACTCACCTACAGGTATTTCAAGTGGACTCGTCTCTTACCAAAGCAGAAGCGTCTTCTCGTTGCCAAGGAAACCAGCAGCAGCGCACGCATCCTAGGAAGAGGCCCCGCCCACACTCCACCCACCACTCCACTCAGAACTCTTGAAGGATCACATTTTCTATACAGACGTACTACTCTGTATAAATAGGTATTTAAATTACATAGTTCTACACACATGAACACGTTCGAGAGATATCTTCACACCGATAGGTTCGTCGGATAGGATTATTTCAATGATAAAGTGTCGAATGTAAGATTAATGTATTGAAATCCTATAATTTACAGTAGTTTGTAAGTGTCTGTCTACTTATTGATAGTTTAATAATTAACTACAAAACATATTCCTTTGTCTTGTAAATGAGAGGCAAGTGATCTACTTACTGTTAAGTATTCATTGACCCAAGGGGGTTAATAGATAATTTCTAAGTTTCCCATGTCTAATGTAGATGAAATCGAACGCCTAGCGCAACTGTTTGCTGATAACCAACTCATCGATGATCAAGCCCAGACTGACATAGATTTTGAGTATGGAACACAGTTAAATGAGTCGGTAGGAAGTAGTGAGAAAGTTATTGACGAATCATTTGACGACTTAAACCGTCGTACCCTACGGTCTGGTAATCACTATAGTACCTCACCTAAGTATACTAAAGCAGTTACCCCTGTTACAGGTGATAGTGTGTCTGTTGCTAAATCGGTAACAACCTTATTAACCCAGCCTTCTGTTAAGAGTAAGAATACTAATTTGCTTAATACTAACACTAAAATGGCATCTTCTAAACCTCACACCAGTACTACTACCACACCTAAGGCTGATAATGTTATTAATATCATGCAGCGTGGTGATTATGTTCGAAATTTCACGGGACAAGACGATTATAGGGTCGCACATTTTATTCGTGCATGTGAAGATAGCATGCACAATAGTCACATAACGACTGACAAAGAAAAGAAAGCATATGTACGTTCCCATATAACGCAGGGTTCCTATGCAGGCAGTCGTTTAAATGCGTTTGGTTTACAAAGCCCTGACTATGAAAAGTTCAAGCGAACGCTAATTGGGATTTTTGGGGGTAGGTCACAGCTGGGCCAACTGCAATGGATCTTCAGATGGTTGGATCGCTGTATTCCAGGTATACGAAACGAAACACCCGTTGACGCTGTTGACATCGCGGGCGAGGTTCGCCAGGACATGCAAGCGACCTTCCGGCCATCAGGCTGGTACAACTCACGGGGTGATATGCCACCGGAAAATGTGGAAACATTGATAGAACTAATAAGTTTTCTTCTTTCCGTCCGTGTTCCCTTATATAGCCGGGCACAGGAAGTACAGTATGAACCACCCTTCGATATGGTGGAATACACAAACAAGCTCTGTCCCCAGGCTACGGGCCCCTTACTGGCGCAGCCCTCAGTGACGTCACCACAACCCCAGCCGTCTCAGATGCCACAGATGCCTCACTCTCAGACTCCTTATTCGACACACTTAGCTCCGATCGCTCCTCCCCGCCTAACATATAAACAGAAAGCATCGTTACGATGCGCATATTGTAATAAACGTGGCCACGTAATGGAAGATTGTTTTCAGCTCCGAGGTAATAGTGCTAATTTTAAGGCCACACTCGGTGCAAAGCCATTCTCAAGGTCAAACAGAGAGGTAGCCAAAGCAGCACCTCCTCCTCCTACCCAGAAAGTGCGCAAATGGTGCGCTCTTCACAAATCGACATCTCATAGTTCACATGAGTGCGATATATTAATAAAGGCTAGGGGAGTGGACCTAAGTGAAACGGAGGTGTCGTATAGGCGCAAGCAGAAACGTCCCCAGGACAAGTCATCGGGGGAAGACCAGCGCACACTACAGCAAGGAGAGGGATAGATAGGGTAATTCCCGCCCCTCCTCACAGCACTTCTATAGCGGCCTCATTAATAGCGGCGCTTAGAAAAGTGGAAGTGTTGTCAGTGCCGGTGAGAGTGGATAATACCAGATTGGCTCTTGATATAGACACAAGTGCTTGCGCTAATGTATTGGCCTTGACATCATATCACGAGTTACAACGTAAATTCCCTCACCGCAAATTCAAATGGAGGCCTAGTAACGCTGAGCTCGAAGGAGTTTCAGGTACTCAGCTGAGCATCAAAGGAATGGTGACGTTACCTCTCAGATTCTCAAGACGTGGTACGCCCTTCTACGCGGACTTTTATATAGTTCAGCAGTTCAATTTGCCAGCTGACAGGTTACTTGGTCTACCAACTCTTCGAAAGAACATGATAGATGTTCATCCACGTAATAATAGTGTTACGTGTAAAGGTGTTTCCTACACAGCAATGAGTCATTCTGAACCTATGCTCACCGCTAGGACGAAAGTGTTGTCTACCAATCCTATTAAGAGGAAGGCGGATCTTGCTTCAGAGATATCTCTCGACCTCAACCACACACCTTCCCAGCGTGATTACAGCAGCAAGAGTTGGAAGATAGTACCTGCAATGTTGAAGAGTACTCTCCATTACCAGAATGAGGAATTCACCAACGCAACAATCCTGTGAGCTGAAGTGAACATTAGTTTCGGCAAATGATTCGTTCACTGCCCAGGGTGTGACAGGACGTGACTGCAGTTGTTGAGACTACTCATCAATCAACATCCTGTCAACAAAATTCTTTCGTATGGCGTGAACAACCCCCAGTTACCAGCACCCAGCACCCACCCTAGTGATGATGACACATCCGGTCTGAGAGATGGTCTCAGCATTCTGAGGTATGGTGTTGTGGATGGCGTTGTGTGACAATTAGCGGCGGTTTGCTGTACTCAGGATTTTTGTGAGCATTGACCCAATCACCGGACCTTGGAATCAGCTGTGGTACACACACACACAAGTCTACGGGATTGCGGGAGCAATTTCACATTATCAAGAAATTAAAGAAAGGATGTTATGTGTGTGATTTTCTAGATATCACAGCAATGTCGAAGTGCAACCAAATAAATTCCTAATTCGAGGTATTGTTGCGAATTGCCAACAGACTCGACTGGCCAGGATAGATCAAATAGCACCACATGTCAAGGTGATCGATCATCCTCAGGGCAAGACACGCCTGTTAGAGCTGCTTGCCGACTATAGACATATAGTAGCCTTGCCAGGGGAAACGCTAGGTCAGACAGATTTAACATCCATCATATAGCGTTAAAGGAAGGAACCAACCCTATTTACGTACCAGCTTATAGACTACCTCATAGCCAGCGCGCTGTAGTGCAAGATATGGTACAGGGTATGTTAGATGAGAATGTCATTAGACACTCAAAATCCCCCTTTAATAGCCCATTATTCCTCGTCCCGAAAAAGGATGGTGGATGGCGCCCTGTCATAGATTTCAGGCGCGTAAATGATCAAACAATCCCTGATAGGTACCCAATGCCTATCTTGAGTAACATATTGCAATCCTTAGGCAAGGATAATGCGGTATTTAGCAACTTAGATTTGCTTAGTGGGTATTGGCAAATACCACTCGATGAAAAATCACGAGAAATCACGGCATTTAGCACGCTTCTAGGCCACTTTGAGTTTCTACGAATGCCATTTGGTCTCAGAAATGCCCCACTAACATTTCAAAGAATGATCAACACCCTGTTTGCCGGACTAATTGGTAACACAGTCTGCGCTTATTTGGATGATCTAGTAGTAGTCAGTAAGGACGTCGATTCCCATCTGATAAAACTGCGTGAAGTTTTGGCCAAACTTTCCACAGCAGGACTCAAAATAAAACTCTCAAAGTGCGAGTTTTTAAAATCCCGAATCCATTTCCTTGGTCATGTAGTCGACGGTGAGGGCATACACACAGTTAATGATAAAGTCAAAGCTGTATCTCAGTTCCCGCCTCCTACCTCAAATGATCATGTGCGTAGCCTTCTCGGATTATCTGGTTATTATCGTTCCTTTATCAAGGACTATGCAACATTAGCATCGCCCCGAACGAGGTTGCTCAAAAAAGATGCAGTGTTTATATAGGATGCTGAACACGAGGAAAGTTTTACGGCATTGAAGACAGCGCTAACCAATGCCCCGGTTCTAACATTCCCAGACTACACTCAACCTTTCACTCTCTGTACTGACGCTCCCGGAATTGGAGTCGGAGCAGTGCTCATGCAAGAGGACACGCGTGGGAAGTTTAGAGTGATAGCATTTGCAAGTCGCAAACTAATCGATTCTGAAACACGTTATTCGGTGACGCATTTAGAAACGTTAGCCGTTGTGTGGGCACTTAAGAAGTTCAAAGACATTATCTTTGGCTACAAGATAACTGTTTTTACTGATCATGCGGCAGTCACCGAACTGTTCCATGGCAGAAACTTATCAGGCAGATTAGCACGCTGGTATCTGACAATTCACGAGTTTGACCCCGAATTTAGGTATTTACCTGGGAGGGCGAATGTTGTCGCCGACGCTCTGTCAAGAAATATAGCACCAGTAATGCCTGTATCAGCATTCACTCTTTCGCAGCAGGAAGATGAGCAACGACGCGACCCATATTGGTCAGCTGTTATTTTTGCTCTCGAATCGGGCGAGGATGTTAAACTCCCCAAGTTATTTCTTCCCTTAAGTCAGTTTGAATTACGACATAACATACTCCATAGGACGAGAAAATCTCCTGAGGGTAATGTGTCTCAAATAGTCGTACCTGACACGTTGCGCAAAGCAGTAATAACATTGTTCCACGATGTCCCACAAGCAGGTCACCAAGGTCGTGATAAATGCTTAGCGGATTTACGAAAGAAGTATTTCCTGAACACTATGAAGAAAGACATAGAATTACACATAGCTAATTGTTTGGCATGTGCTCAACATAAAGGATCAACAGGATCACCTGCCCCGATTCTACAATATCCTACACCAGACCGTCCGTTTGACACAGTCGCTGTTGACTTGTTACAACTCCCAATGAGTCATCAGGGATCAGGATACGTCTTAGTGTGTGCGGATCATTTTTCCAGGTTCGTGGTCTTGGTCCCACTAAAAGCAAAACGGCCGAAGCAGTAGCCTATGCATTAGTGATGAATCTCATATGTCCATATACTACGCCTAAAGTTCTACTCTCTGATAATGGAACAGAGTTCAAGAATGAGCTAATAGAGCATATGTGTTTACAATATGGAATTAAACAAACTTTTGTGACAGCTTATCATCCACAGGCTAATGGCCTTGTTGAAAGAACCAATCGTAAAATCCTAGAAATACTGCGTCCAATTGTTAGTGGTTTTCAATACGCATGGGAGGATTGGTTACCGCAGGTTGCAGCGTCGATTAATGGGTCAGTTAATAGCTCTACGGGCAAAACACCCCACTATATTGTCTATGGCACAGATAAACGTCTGCCTTACGACATCCTTACAGAGGCGCCATACCCGGTATATAATACGGATGATTTTGCGGCAAAACAAATTCATGTCTTTACAGAAATTCATAACCAAGTACGATCACAGCTAGCGGCGTCACGCGCCGAAATGATCATCAAACACATAAACATGCTAAACCTATCGCACTGAACGTTGGGGACGCTGTTATGTTACGGGAACCTGAAAGGAACTCCAAACTTTCGGCGACTTTTCTGGTCCATTCCGCATAATCTCAAAAGAAGCAGGCAACAAATTCAAAATATGGAAGCCTAATGCACAGATTGCAGATGTCGTGCACGCGGATCGTATAAAGAAGACCCAGATAAATGTCTTACCTCAAGTTGATGATAATGTGATTGATACATCCTTACAGACTGTTCAGAAGCAAAATGTCCCAAATGACTATTG
>NW_024737646.1:2500-45000 GCF_018991925.1 Homarus americanus
TCTTTAATTACATGGTTAAGGGCAATTGGCTTCCTTGTCAGGGTCGATGGTGATTATCCCTATTGAGAAGATTAGTCCACTCAGGTTAATTCCTTTGACGATTAACTAACTTTTAACCTAATCTAACCAACAGGTGTCCCTCAGTAATAACAACATTAACTACAACAACAACAACAACATTAATAACAATAACAACAACAACAACATTAATAACAATAACAACAACAACAACAACATTAACTACAACAACAACAACATTAATAACAACAATAACAACAACAACAACAACTACAACAATAACAACAACAACAACAACAAACAACATTAATAAATAACAACAACAACAACAACATTAACTACAACAACAACAACATTAATAACAACAATAACAACAACAACAACAACTACAACAATAACAACAACAACAACAACATTAATAAATAACAACAAAAAAACAAACAACATTAACTACAACAACAACAACATTAATAACAACAATAACAACAACAATAACAACAAACAATAAACAAACAATAACAACAACATTAACAAATAATAACAAAAAACAACAACAACAACAAACAACAATAACAACAACAACAAAACAATAAAAACAACAACAATAAATAAACAAAAACAATAAACAACAACAACATAATAACATAACAACAACAACAACATTAACTACAACAACAACATTAATAACAGCATTAACAACAACAACAACAACAACAACACATCTCGCCACCCAATAAATAGCTTTTCTTAGCTTTATCCTGCGAAATTATAGCTTTCTCTCACTGGCCCAGAAGCTAATATATCAATGTCTGTCCACCTGTTTGTCTGTCGTGTCATCAGGTGTGGTAGGGCAGTTAGTGACAGACAGACGTAGTTGATGGTGTTATTGACGTGTCCTGAGGTGTGGTAGGTGTTAGTGACAACAGACGTAGTTGATGGTGTTATGTGTCCTGGGGTGTGGTGGTAGTTAGCAGACAGACGAAGGGATGGTGTTATTGATGTGTCCTGAGGTGTGGGGTTAGTTAGTGACAGACAGACGTGGTTGATGGTGTTATTGACGTGTCCTGAGGTGTGGTAGGGTAGTTAGTGACAGACAGACGTAGTTGATGGTGTTATTGACGTGTCCTGAGGTGTGGTGGGGTAGTTAGTGACAGACAGACGAAGTTGATGGTGTTATTGACGTGTCCTGAGGTGTGGTAGGGTAGTTAGTGACAGACAGACGTAGTTGATGGTGTTATTGACGTGTCCTGGAGGTGTGGTGGGGTAGTTAGTGACAGACAGACGGAAGTTGATGGTGTTATTGACGTGTCCTGAGGTGTGGTAAGAAGTTAGACAGACATATGCTGATGGTGTTATTGACGTGTCCTGACCTTGAATGTGTTGTAAAGCATTAAAGGTTTTTGTTAATGGTAAGGACTTGGAAGATTAGAGGGCTCAGTCAGATGCCTTACCTGGTGATTTAATACCTAAGTGTGTACTTGTGAGTTAGTTGCTAGATTAGGTTAGGTGTGGTTAGGTTAGGTTAGGTTGGGTTAAAGCATAGGGGTTAGATGTAGTTTAGGTTAGTGTGGTTGTGTTAGGTTAGTTAGGTTAGGTTAGGTGTGTAGTTTAGGGTTAGGTGTGGTGAAGGGATTAAGTAGGTTAGTTAGGTGTTGTGTTAGTTAGTGGGGTTAGTTGCTAGATTAGGTTAGGGTGTGGTTAGGTTAGGTGTGGTTAGGTTAGGGTTGGGTTAGGGTTAGGTTAGGTTAGATGTATTAGTTAGTGTGTTTAGTTAGGTGTGGTTAGGTTAGGTTGTTAGTTAGGTGTGGTTTAGGTTGGTGTGGTTAGGTTAGATTGGGTTAGGGTTAGTGGTTAGGGTTAGGTTAGGCGTTAGGTGTGGTTAGGTTAGGTTGCTAGATTAGGTTAGGTGGGTTAGATTAGGTTAGCTAGGTTAGGTGGGGTTAGGTTGCTAGATTAGGTTAGGTTGTTAGATTAGGTTAGTGGTTAGGTTAGTTAGATGAAGTAGTGGTTAGTTAGTGTTGTTAGTTAGGTTAAGTTAGATTAGTTAGATTAGAATTAGTTTTATTACAACAGTGTAGTGACGTCATCGTGAGTTTACTTGTTATAAATTAAATAAAGCCAACAACAGAGGTGAAAGTACACAAACGGTGACACTACGAACATTACCATACAATACCCTAACCTCCTGCACCAACCAATGAGAACCTGTTCACCCTCTGGAGCTCTGGTTGTGATTGGTTGATGGTAAGGATGTTGGTTGTTGATGCAGACATATCGAATTCTGAAGGTTGTTTAATCCCAACTGAGAGGTACTTGAGGATAAGGCGTTCAAATACGATGAAAGTTGAGTTGTTGAATCTTGATGGCCAGTACACGCGATTAGTACCCGTCACCGTCCCACTAGATACTGTCATACTGTCTGTCTGTCTGGTCCGTCTATAATGCCCTAACCCAACCTAATTCCAACCTAACCCAACTCTAACCTAATCTAACCCACACCTAACCTAACCTAACCTAACCTATTACTAAGAAGGGCTGTGATTGGCTGTAGCTTTTAATCTCCCAATTAAAATAAGGCTTTAGAGAAACAAAAGGGTATGTGTGTGTGTATGTATGTTTGTGTGTATATATATGTTTGTGTCTGTCCATTAACTTGAGGAACATACATACATACATACATAAACGTGTATATTCAGTCATGGATTAACGCATATACAGACATATGCAGTCACACATCAACACACACACACATTGTTATCAATACACACACACACACACATCAACACACACACACACACACACACACATCAACACACACACACACACACACACACACACACACACACACACACACACACACACACACACACACACACACACACGTTGTCACACACACACACACACACGTGTGACCTGTTACCTGGAGAGTGTTTTGTACCTGTAATTAACCTGTATTTCCGTACGTGTGTTTGTCTGTACCTGTATTATGTGTGTGTGTGTGTTTACAGGTGTGTGTGTGTGTTTGGTTGGTAGTGTGTGTGTGTGTGTGTGTGTGTGTTTGGTTGGTATGTGTGTGTGTGTTTGGTTGGTGTGTGTGTGTGTGTGTGTTTACAGGTATGTGTGTGTGTGTGTGTTTGGTTGGTGTGTGTGTGTGTGTGTGTGTTTACAGGTGTGTGTGTGTTTGGTTGGTGTGTGTGTGTGTGTGTGTTTGCTGGTGTGTGTGTGTGTGTGTGTTTGCTGGTGTGTGTGTGTGTGTGTGTGTTGTTGTGTGTGTGTGTTTGCTGGTGTGTGTGTGTGTGTGTGTGTGTTTGGTTGGTATGTGTGTGTGTGTTTGCTGGTGTGTGTGTGTGTGTGTGTGTGTTTGGTTGGTATGTGTGTGTGTGTGTGTGTGTTTGCTGGTGTGTGTGTGTGTGTGTGTGTTTGGTTGGTGTGTGTGTGTGTGTGTGTGTTTGGTTGGTGTGTGTGTTTGGTTGGTGTGTGTGTGTGTGTGTGTGTTTGGTTGTGTGTGTGTGTGTGTGTGTTTGGTTGGTGTGTGTGTGTGTGTGTTTGTTCTGTTTTGTGTGTGTGGGAAAGAGACAGAAAATAAGTGTGTTTTGGTAGAAGTGGAGACAGGAATGAGAGACAGTGAGATAGAGGAGAGACAGAGACAGGAGGAGAGACAGTGAGATAGGAGGAGACAGTGAGATAGGTGGGGAATGAGAGATAGTGAGATAGGTGTGAGAGAGTGAGATAGGAGGAGACAGTGAGACAGGAGGAGATAAGTGAGACAGTGAGAGACAGTGAGAGGAGGAGACAGTGAGACAGGAGAGAGACAGTGAGAAGACAGAGGAGACAGGAGATAGAAGAGACAGTGACAGAGGAGAGACAGTGAGATAGGAGGAGAGACAGTGAGACAGGAGTAGAGACAGTAGACAGGAGGAGAGACAGTTGGAGAAGGAGACAGTGAGACAGAGGAGACAGGGATATGAGAGACAGTGAGATAGGAGGAGAGACAGTGAGATAGGAGTGAGAGACAGTGAGATAGTGAGATAGAGGAGAGACAGTGAGATAGAGAGACAGTGAGACAGAGTGAGACAGTGAGAGGTGGAGACAGTGAGATAGAGGAGAGCAGGAGAGGTAGAGACAGTGAGACAGGAGGAGAGACTGTGAGTGGGGAGGGGGGTGGGGGGGGTGGGGTGGGGGGGGGTGGGAGACAGTGAGATAGGGGAGAGGTGAGACAGGAGGAGAGACGTGGGGAGAGAGTGAGGGGTGGGGGTGGGTGAGACGGAGGAGAGACAGTGAGACGGAGTGAGAGACAGTGAGATAGGACAGACAGTGAGCAGGAATGAGAGACAGTGAGATAGGGTGAGAGACAGTGAGAGACTGAGGGAGAGACAGTGAGATAGAGGAGGGAAGTGAGATAGGAGGAGAGACAGTGAGACAGGAGGAGAGACAGTGAGACAGTGAGACAGGAGGAGAGAGCGTGAGATAGGAGGAGACAGTGAGACAGGAGGGAGAGACAGTGAGATAGTAGTGAGAGACAGTGAGACAGGAGGAGAACAGTGAGACAGGAGGAGAGACAGTGAGATAGGAGGAGACAGTGAGATAGGGAATGAGAGACAGTGAGATAGGGAGGAGAGAAGGAGTATAGGTAGGAGAGACAGTGAGATAGGAGGAGAGACAGTGAGATAGGAGGAGAGACAGTGAGAGGAGGAGAGACAGTGAGATAGAGGAGAGACAGTGAGATAGGAGTGAGAGACAGTGAGACAGGAGGAGAGACAGTGAGATAGGAGGAGAGACAGTGAGACAGGAGAGACAGTGAGACAGGAGGAGAGACAGTGAGGGGGAGTGAGAGACAGTGAGAGTGTGGAGATAGGAGAGGAGTGAGAGACATGTGATAGGAGGAGAGACAGTGAGAGAGGAGTGGAGAGTGAGATAGGGAGGAGAGACAGGAGTGAGAGACAGTGAGAGCAGTGAGATGGCAGTATTGACCAATGTCATAGCAGTTTAAATGTTTCTTTCATCTTTTTTCCTCCTCCTCCTCTCCTCCTCCTCCTTCCATCCTCTTAACCTAACCTTTCCTAACGCTAACTTAACCTAACCTAACTTACACCTAACGCTAACCTAACCTTTCCCTAGCCTAACTTACACCTAACGCTAACCTAACCTTACCTAACCTAACCTAACCTACCCCATTTAACCTGCACCTAACGCCAACTTCCATCCTAACCTAACCTAACCTACACCTAACCTACCCTAACTAACCTACCTTAACCTACACCTAACGCTAACCTAACCTAACCTACTCTTACCCCAATTCACACCTAACGCTAACTCAACTTAACCTACACCTAACCTATGCCTAACGCTAACTCTAACCTAACCTCCAATCTAAACCTAATCTAACCTAACCTAACCTACACTTAACCCACACCTAACCTACGCCTAACGCTAACTTGTTCAACTCTACCCCAATCCACACCTTACGCTAACTTAACCAACCTACACCTAACCTAAGCCTAACGCCAACCTAATCTAACTTAACCTAACCAATCTAAACCTAACCTAACCTAACCTACCCTAACGCTAACCTAACCTAACCTACTCCTAACCTACACCCAACGCTAACCAACCTAACCTAACCTAAACCTAACCTACCCTAACCCACACCCAACGCTAACCTAACCTAACCACCTACCCTAACCCACACCTAACGCTAACCCAACCCAACCTAACCTAACCTACACCTAACCCACACCTAACGCCAACCTAACCTAACCCAACCTACTCTTAACCCAACCTAACCTAACCCACACCCAACCTACACCTAACGCTAACCTAACCTACCCTAACCTAACCCACCCCACCCACTCCTAACTCACACCTAACGCTAACCCAACCTAACCTAACCTAACCCACACCTAACCCACACCTAACGCTAACCAACCTAACCCAACCTAACCTACACCCAACCCACACCTAACGCCAACTCAACCTACCTTAACCTAACCTATCTTACCCCACCCCACCCCACCCTAACCTAACCTAACCCAACCCACCCCAACCTACCCTACCCCAACCAACCTAACCTAACCCACCCCATCCTACTCTAACCTAACCCACCCTAACCTAACCCAACCTAACCTAACCCAACCTAACCCACCCCACTCTAACCTAACTCACCCTATCTCTCAACCTACCCTAACCTAACCTAACCTAACCCACCCCACCCTTAATCCCACCCACTCTACCCCACCTAACCCAATCCCAACCTAACCTACCCTACCCTAACCCAACTATCCTACTCTCCAATCCCACCCTAACCTACTCCCACTCCTAACCTAACCTAACCTAACCCAACCTACCCTAACCTAATCCAACCTTAACCTAACTCTATCCCAATCCTAACCTACCCTACCCTAACCTAACCTACTCCTACCCTAACCTACCCTAACCCTACCCTAACCTAACCTAACCTAACCTAACTCCTACTCAATCCTACCTAACTTGGTCTATCCTAGTCTCACCCTACCCTAACCTAACAACCTAACTCCAACCTATGCCTTACCCTAGCCTTAACTTTAACTTGCTTAATCTGACTTACCTAACTTAACCTAGTCCTAACTCTAACTCTAACCTAACCTAATCCTAACCTAACCATAACCTTTTAACTTACGATCATTGGAGTATAGTTGCCTTAAAGTCAAGTTCATACTAAGTGTGTATCGCCCTTATCTCTGTTGACCGTTGATTGTGTTATCTCTCTCTCTCTCTCTCTCTCTCTCTCTCTCTCTCTCTCTCTCTCTCTCTCTCTCTCTCTCTCTCTCCCCTCTCTCTCTCTCTCTCTCTCTCTCACTCTCTCTCTCTCTCTCTCTCTCTCTCTCTCTCTCTCTCTCTCTCTCTTTCTCTCTCTCTCTCCCTCTCTCTCCCTCTCTCTCTCTCTCTCTCTCTCTCTCTCTCTCTCTCTCTCTCTCTCTCTCTCCTCTCTCTCTCTCTCTCTCTCTCTCTCTCTCTCTCTCTCTCTCTCTCCTCTCTCTCTCTCTCTCTCTCGTTAAGCTTGGCTTGGTGAGGGTGTTACCAAGTCTGTGGTAATTCTTCTTATTTACACCACAGGATGAGTTATTTTTACCAAGGTGGCAGCTTAACCTTTTTTGTGGTGGTGGTGGTGGTGTAAGGATTGTGGTGGTGGTGGTGTAAGGATTGTGGTGGTGGTGTAAGGATTGTTAATAGTGAGGTGGTGGTGTATGGGGTGTGGTGGTGGTGTAAGGAGTTGTGGTAGTGGTAGTGTAAGTTAATAGTGGTATTAGTGTAAGATTATGGTAGTGGTAGTGATGTAAATTGTAGTGATAGTGGTGAATTATAGAATTATGGTAGTAGTGGTGGTGTTGGTGGTGGTGGTGTAGGTTGGTGGTGGTGGTGTAAGGTTTGTTGTGGTGGTGGTGGTGTGGGGATGGTGGTGGTGGTGTAAGGATTGTGGTGGTGGTGAGGATTGTGGTGGTGGTGTTAAGGATTGTGGTGGTGGTGGTGTAAATTGTGGTGGTGTAGGTTGTGGTGGTGGTGGTGTGAGGATTGTGGTGGTGGTGTATGATTGTGGTTGTGGTGGTTTTTGGTGGTGTGGTGGTGGGGGTTGTGGTGGTGGTGTGTAAGGTTTGTGGTGGTGGTGGTGTGTGTGGTGGTGGTGGTGGCGTGGGATTGTGGTGGTGGTGGTGGTGTGGGTGGTGGCGTTGGTGGTGGGGTTGTGGTGGTGGTGGTGTATGATGGTGGTGGTGGTGGTGGTGTGTTGTTGTGGTGGTGTTGGTGTTGTGGTGGTGGTGGTGGGTTGGTGTTGTGTGATGGTGGTGGTGGTGGTGGAGTGAGGTTGTGGTGGTGTTGGTGATTGGTGGTTGGAAAGGTGGTGGTGGTGGTGGGTTGGTGGTGGAGGGTTAGGTGTTGGTGTTGATGGTGGTGATTGTGGTGGTGGTGGTGTGAGGATTGTGGTGGTGGGGTGGTGGTGGTGGTGGTGGTGGTGGTGTGGTGTGAGGGGTGGTGGTGGTGTAGGGTTGTTGTGGTGGTGGGTGTTTGTGGTGGTGGGTTGGTGGTGTAAGGATTGTGGTGGTGGTGGTGTAGGATTGTGGTGGTGGTGTGTTGTGGTTGTGACGAGGAGGTTGTGTGGTGTGATAATGGTGGTACAGTTGGTGTGCTCTCTCTCTCTCTCTCTCTCTCTCTCTCTCTCTCTCTCTCTCTCTCTCTCTCTCTCTCTCTCTCTCTCTCTCTCTCTCTCTCTCTCTCTCTCTCTCTCTCTCTCTCTCTCTCTTCCTGTTTTAATTCTTTCTTATTATATTTTCTTATCGACTAATTTCTTACATTTCTCAGTATCGTCTCTTACCTGTAATTACCTTCATTATCGTGTCTTACCTGTAATTACTTTCATTATCGTCTCTACCTGTAATTACCTTTTTTGTCGTCTCTTACCTGTAATTACCTTCAATATCGTCTCTTACCTGTAATTACCTTCATTATCGTCTCTCACCTGTAATTACCTTCAATATCGTCTTACCTGTAATTACCTTCATTATCGTCTCACCTGTAATTACCTTCATTATCGTCTCTACCTGTAATTACCTTCATTACCGTCTCACCTGTAATTATCTTCAATGTCTCACCTGTAATTACTCTTCATTATCGTCTCACCTGTAATACCTTCAATATCGTCTCACCTGTAATACCTTCAATATCGTCTCACCTGTAATTACCTTGATTATCGTCTCTCACCTGTAATTACTCACATCGTCTCACCTGTAATTACCTTCAATATCGTCTCACCTGAATTAATTTCATTATCGTCTTCACCTGTAATTACCTTCAATTCGTTCACCTGTAACATTCTTCAATATCGTCTCCACCTGTAATTACCTTCATTATCGTCTCACCTGGAATTACCGTCTCTCACCTGTAATTACCTTCATTGTCGTTCTTACCTGTAATTACCTTCAATATCGTCTCACCTGTAATTACCTTCATTATCGTCTCACCTGTAATTACCTTATTTGTCGTCTCTACCTGTAATTACCTTCATTATCGTCTCTACCTGTAATTACCTTTAATATCGTCTCACCTGTAATTACCTTCATTATCGTCTCACCTGGAATTACTTCATTATCGTCTTAAACCTGTACTACCTTCAATATCGTCTCACCTGTAATTACCTTCATTATCGTCTCACCTGTACTTACCTTCAATATCGTTTCTCATCTGTAATTACTTTCATTATCGTCTTTTACCTGTAATTACCTTCATTATCGTCTCTCACCTGTAATTACCTGGTGTATTCTCTCCTTTTTCTCCTCTATTCCTTCATTAATTACAAAGTTCTTAATAGAGGCAGAGATACAGGTGTGTGTTGTAATTAGTGTCTCACCTGTTGGGGGTTTATAGGTGGGCGAAATGATGATAATGATGATGATGATGATGATGATGATGAAATAAAAATAATAATAATAATAATAATAATAATAACAGCTACAACAACAACTAACAACAACAACAATAGTAATAACAACAACAACAGCAACAACCACAACAACAATAACTAAGTAAACAATAACTAACAACAACAACAACAACAACAACAACAACAACAAGTAATAACTAACAACAACAACAACAACAACAACAACAACAACAACAACCACAACAACTAACAACAACTAACAACAACAACTAGTAACAACAGATATCAACCACAACAACAATAACAACAACAACAACTAACACTAACAACAACCACAACAACAAACAACAAATAATACAACTAACAACAACAACAACAACAGTAACAACAACTAACAACAACAACATTAACAACAACTAACAACAACACAACAACAACTACCAACAACTAACAACAACAACAACAACAACAACAACAACAATAACAACAACTAACAACAACAATAATAACAACAACCACAACAACTAACAACAACAACAAACACCAACTAACAACAATATCTACAAATCAACACACCACAACAAACAATAAATAACAACTAACAACAACAACAACAACTAACAGCAACAACAATTAAACAACTACCAACACTAACAACAACCACAACAACTAACAACAACAACAACCACAACAACTAACAACAATATTAACAATAACATCACAACCACAAAAACCACAACAACATCAACAACTAACAACAACAACAACAACAACAACAACAACAACAACAACAACAACAGCACTTTTAAAATAAGCCCAACACTAAACAAAAGACTCAACAATAGACTAAGATAATATTGACTGTTCGGATAACTATGTGGCCGGATAACAGGTGTGCCTTGGCGATACCGTTTGTTAGGTTATAAATGTGGTTGTTGGTGGTGACTGATGGTGTGGTGGTGGTTGTTGGTATGGTTGTTTTTGTTGTTTTTTAATTATTTTGTTGTTGTGTAATAGTGGTTGGTATTGGGTGGTGGTTGGTGTGGTGGTGGTTTGTTGGTGTGGTGGTTGTTGGTTGGTGTGGTGGTGTGGTTGTTGTGTGTGGTGGTTGTTGTTGGTGGTGGTGGTGGTTGTTGGTGTGGTGGTGGTGGTTGTTGGTGTGGTGTTGTTGTTGGTGTAGTGGTTGTTGGTGTGTGGTGGTGGTGGTTGTTGTTGGTGTGGTGGTGGTTGGGTGGTGGTGTTGGTTGTTGGTGTGGTGGTGGTTGTTGTTGGTGTGGTGGTGGTGGTTGTTGGTGTGGTGGTGGTTGTTGTTGGTGTGGTGGTGGTTGCTGGTGTGGTGGTGGTGGTTGTTGGTGTGGTGGTGTTGTTGTTGGTGTGGTGGTGGTTGTTGGGTGGTGTTGTTGGTGTGGTGTGGTTGGTGGTGTGGTGGTTGTTGGTGTGGTGGTGGTTGTTGTTGGGTGTGGTGGTGGTGGTTGTTGGTGTGGTGGTTGTTGTTGGTGGTGGTGGTTGTTGGTGTGGTGGTGGTTGTTGTTGGTGTGGTGGTGGTTGGTGTGTGGTGGTGGTTGTTGGTGTGGTGGTGGTTGTTGTTGTTGTGGGTGGTGGTTGTTGTTGGTGTGGTGGTGGTTGTTGTTGGTGTGGTGGTGGTTGTTGGTGTGGTGGTGGTGGTTGTTGTTGGTGTGGTGGTGGTTGGTGTGGTGGTGGTGGTTGTGGGTGGTTGTTGGTGTGGTGGTGGTTGTTGTTGGTGTGGTGGTGGTTTGGTGTGGTGGTGGTGGTTGTTGGTGTGGTGTGGTGTTGGTGGTGGTGGTGGTGTTGGTGTGGTGGTGGTTGTTGTTGGTGTGGTGGTGGTTGGTGGTGTGGTGGTGGTTGTTGGTGTGGTGGTGGTTGTTGTTGGTGTGGTGGTGGTTGTTGGTGTGGTGGTGGTTGTTGTTGGTGTGGTGGTGGTGGTTGTTGGTGGTGGTGGTTGTTGTTGGTGTGGTGGTTGTTGTTGTGGTGGTGGTGGTGGTTGGTGTGGTGGTTGTTGTTGGTGTGGTGGTGGTGGTTGTTGGTGTGTGGTGGTGGTGTGTTGTTTGTGTGTGTGCTGGTTGTTGGTGTGGTGGTGGTTGTTGGTGTGGTGGTGGTGGTGGTTGGTGTGGTGGTTGTTGTTGGTGTGGTGGTGGTGGTTGTTGGTGTGGTGGTTGTTGTTGGGTGGTGGTGGTGGTTGTTGGTGTGGTGGTGGTGGTTGGTGTGTGGTTGTTGTTGGTGTGGTGGTTGTTGGTTTGGTGGTGGTTGTTGGTTGTGGTGGTTGTTGTTGGTGTGGTGGGTTGTTGGGTGTGTGGTTGTTGGTGGTGTGGTGTGTTGGTTGGTGTGTGGTGTGGGTTGTTGTTGGTGTGGTGGTGGTGGTGGTTGGTGGTGGTTGTTGTTGGTGGGTGGTGGTGGTTGTTGGTGTGGTGGTGGTGGTTGTTGTTTTTGTGTGGGGTGGTGGTTGTTGGGTGTGGTGGTGGTGTTGGTGTGGGGTGGTGGTGTGGTGTGGTGGTTGTTGTTGGTGTGGTGGTGGGTTGCTGTGGTGGTGGTGGTGGTGTGGTGGTTGTTGTTGGTGGTTGTTGTTGGGGTGGTGGTGGTTGTTGGTGTGGTGGTGTGGTTGGTGGTGGTTGTTGTTGGTGTGGTGGTGGTGGTTGTTGGTGTGTGGGTTGTTGGTGGTGGTGGTTGGTGTGGTGGTTGTTGGTGTGGTGGTGGTGGTTGTTGGTGTGGTGGTTGTTGTTGGTGTGGTGGTGGTTGTTGGTGTGGTGGTTGTTGTTGGTGTGGTGGTGGTTGTTGTTGGTGTGGTGGTGGTTGTTGTTGGTGTGTGGTGGTGGTGATGTTGGTGTGGTGGTGGTTGTGGTGGTGGTGTGGTGGGTGGTGGTTGTTGTTGGTGTGGTGGTGGTTGTTGGTGGTGTGGTGGTTGTTGTTGGTGGTGGTGGTGGTTGTTGTTAGTGTGGTGGTGGTGGTTGTTGGTGTGGTGGGTGGGGGTGGTGGGTGGTGGTGTGGTGGTTGTTGTTGGTGTGGTGGTGGTGGTTGTTGGTGGTGGTTGTTGTTGGTGTGTGGTGGTGGTGTGGTGGTGGTTGTTGTTGGTGTGGTGGTGGTTGTTGTTGTGTGGTGGTGGTTGTTGTTGGTGTGGTGGTGGTGGTTGTTGGTGGTGGTGGTGGTTGGTGTGGTGGTTGTTGTTGGTGTGGTGGTGGTGGTTGTTGGTTTGTGGTGGTTGTTGTTGTGGTGGTTGTTGTTGGTGTGGTGGTGGTTGTTGTTGGTGTGGTGGTGGTGGTTGTTGTTTTGTTATTATTATTTTATTTTCTCGTATTTTCCGTAACAATAAATACAATAGTTACGAACCTAACCTAACTTAACCTAACTTAACCTAACCTAATCTAACTTAACCTAACTTAATCTAATTTAACCTAACCTAACCTAACACTAATCTAACCAAGCCTAACCTAATCTAACAAACCTAACAACCTAACTGTTACTAACCACTAACCTACTTACCTAACCTGCCACTAACCTGACTTAACCTAACCTACCACTAACCTGACTTAACCTAACCTACCACTAACCTGACTTAACCTAACCTACCACTAACCTGACTTAGCCTAACCTACCAACACCAACTATAACCTTAACCTAACCTTACCACTAACCTAGCTTAACCTAACCTACCACTAGCTTCAACCCAACACCGGCTCCTGAGAGTCTGCAAACATGGCTCCTTTGTGTGTGTGTGTGTATGTGTGTGTGTGTGTGTGTGTGTGTGTGTGTGTGTGTGTGTGTGTGTGTGTGTGTGTGTGTGTGTGTGTGTGTGTGTGTATGTATGTACCTTTCACCCCGCTTCCAGTTCTCTCTCTCTCTCTCTCTCTCTCTTTTTTTGCTTAGTGTTTCCCCACACACACACACACACACACACACACTACAAGTCCTCCATGACCCTGTGACGTGTTGGCTGCCGAGAGAGGAGGAGGAGGAAGAAGACTCCTCCTCTCCCCCATCCCCCTTCCCTGTCCCCATCCCCCTCCCCCTCACTGCTGGAGTCATAGAGTCCATCCACGCCCTACGGTTGGGGAGGTGTGCGGTGGTGCCACATCTCCTCCCTTCCTGTAATGCTGTGGTGCCGCTGTTTTGTTTATCTTATCACTTTCATATGGATATTTATTCACTTTCAAGAGGGAATAAATACTGTAATATGTCTGTAAAAATTCATGAAATGTGGTTATTGATCTGTGTTAACCGGTTGTATTCTGTGCTGTGGTAGGTAGGTGGTGGTGGTTGCAGTGGCTAGTGGTAGAGAATTGTTGTTGTTGTTATTGATCTGTGCTGTAACCGGTTGTATTCTGTGCTGTGTAGGTAGGTGGTGGTGGTTGCAGTGGCTAGTGGTGAGAATTGCTGTTATTGTTATTGATGTGTGCTGTAACCGGCTGTATTCTGTGCTGTGTAGGTAGTGGTGGTGGTTGCAGTGGCTAGTGGTAGAGAATTGCTGTTATTGTTATTGATCTGTGCTGTAACCGGCTGTATTCTGTGCTGTGGTAGGTGGGTGGTTGCAGTGGCTAGTGGTAGAATTGCTGTTATTGTTATTGATCTGTGCTGTAACCGGCTGTATTCTGTGCTGTGGTAGGTAGGTGGTGGTGGTTGCAGTGGCTAGTGGTAGAGAATTGCTGTTATTGTTATTGATGTGTGCTGTAAGCCGCTGTTGTGTTTATATAATGTGAGGATTCTGGTAAAGTTGGGTTGATTGTGGTTGCTGTATGGGATTGTGGTTATTGTGAAGGTGTAGTAATTGTGGCTGCTGTTAAGGTGTAAGGGTTTTGTAGGTGTAGTAATTGTGGTTGCTGTTAAGGTGTAAGGTTGTAGTTGCTGTCAGGTGCAAGAATTGTAGGTGGAGGGAATTGTGGTTGCTGTACAGGTATAAAGATTGTGGTAGGTGTAGGGAGTTGTGGTAATGTGAATCACTACCACAACTACTACTACCACCACCACCACCTATAACACCACTACAACCACCACCATACTGTTGCTATGTTGAGTTGATAGCACTAGGTATGAGTGGTGCTGCTCCCCACACCCGCTCCCACACCCCACCACCCTCACTCACCCCACCCCCACACCCCCCACCCCCTCAGCCTGAGGTGTGTAGGAGGTGGGGGTGGGTTAGCTGTGAGATTGAGCAATATGGGGGTCGTATATGGGGGGTTAGGGAGGTGGAGGGGAAGGTGTTGAGTAGGGGAGGAGGGGGAATGTTGTGAGTAGGGGAGGGAGGGTGTTGTGAGTGGGGGAGGGGGGGGGGAAGGAAGGTGGAAAATATTTAATAATAATAATAATAAACCACACTAACCACCCTAATCAAAACAGCTGATGAACACCTGTTTAGACACCTGTAGACCAGAGGTATTAACACGTGTTCACACCTGCTAGGCTCACATTTTAAGCCCTGGAAGTGATTATTTGAACGCCATGAGATTTGAACGTATTTTCTGAGAACTCTGGTATTGAACGCGTATTTAAAGAGCTCTGAAAGTGAACATATTTGAGCACTATGAGAATTGAATATATTTTCTGAACGTCTTAATACATAGAAACAGAAATAATATTAAATGATAACAACTTCAGGGTCAGGTCAGGTCAGGTCAGGTTAGGTCAGGTTATTGGTCAGTTAGGATATTCAATACAGTTTTAATAACAACATCGGGGTAGAGGTTTTAACGACCTAATACTGAACTACCTTGTTAAAACACCATTAAACCGAGACTCGTTTTTTGTGTTTTTTATTGTTTGTTGGTTTTTGTTGAGATGAATTTTGTTAGAGAGGGGGGGGGGGGAGAGAGAGAGACATTCATTTGTTTGTTTACTTCAATGTGTGTGTGTGTGTGTATGTATGTAGGTAGGTGTGTGTATATACTGTATATATGTGTGTATGAACGTCTGTGTGTGTGTGTATGAAGGTGTGTGTGTGTGAAGGTCTGTGTGTGTGTATGAACGTCTGTGTGTGTGTGTATGAAGGTGTGTGTGTATGAAGGTGTGTGTGTGTGTTTACTTGTGGTCTGTTTTCTTGGCTGTGTTTAAATCATCGTGCAGCCAAACAAACACACGTGACCATGCATGTCTTGTGAGTCATATGTGTGTGTCTTGAGAGTCATATGTGTGTGTCTTGTGAGCCATATGTGTGTGTCTTGTGAGCCATATGTGTGTCTTGTGGTTTCATATGTGTGTGTCTTTGTGAAATATATATATGTGTGTCTTGTGAGCCATATGTGTTCCTAGAGCCATGTGTGTCTCAGAGTCATATGTGTGTGTCTTGTGAGTCATATGTGTGTGTCTTGTGAGCCATATGTGTGTGTCTTGTGAGTCATATGTGTGTGTCTTGTGAGTCATATGTGTGTGTCTTGTGAGCCATACGTGTGTCTTGTGAGCTGACATAAGAATGGAGGAAACAGCAGCGGGTCTATACTGGTCAGTCCCGTTTACACCCAACCCCTATCACTCATATATCCATCCAACCAACCAACCAATGTTTACCTATCGCGCCTAAATCTAAATATGTCTAATTTAAAACCATTGTTACGAGTTCGCTCCTGGTTGGATAGTTTGAGCACCTTTGTAATGTCCCCTTTGTTTAGCCCTGACTTCCATTTCTACACCTCTATCAGGTCGCCCCTCACTCTACGTCTCTCGAGGGAGTGGAAATTAAGATGCTTTAACCTGTCTCTGTACTCAAGGTTCCTAATGACCGGGATTCAACTTTATCTCATCATGACTCTCTGCATGTCCAAACAACTATGGCGTCTCCTTTATGCGTTTAAGGATCAGTGCGTTGGCGTCTCTAATATGCGTTGGCGTGTCCAGTAGGCGTTTACGGACCAGTGCGTTGGCGTCTCTAATATGCGTTGGCGTGTCCGGTAGGCGTTTACGGACCAGTGCGTTGGCGTCTCTAGTATGTGTTTACGGACCAGCACCATAGTGTCTCCTTTAAGCGTATACGGACCAGGGAGACGCATTAGTGACCAGGTGACCTTGAAAACACACACACACACACACACACACACACACACACACACACACACACACACACACACACACACACACACACACACACACATACATTCTCTTTTCTCTGACTGCGAGGGTAATTCTCACAGGTTTGGGGGGGTATGAGGGGCGAGGGGGGTGGGTATGAGGGGTGGTGAGGGGCCGAGGGGGGTGTGACCTAACCTAACCTTACCAAAGGAATGTTGGAATATATTGGTATCTGGCAACTGTTTGTTTATTTTAGTCACATGTTGTTGTTATTGTGGGGGAGTGTTTGATTAGCATGCCTCCTCATGTGTGTGTGTGTGTGTGTGTGTGTGTGTGTGTGTGTGTGTGTGTGTGTGTGTGAGAGAGAGAGAGAGAGAATAATATGGTAATTCATTTCTCTCAGTATCTCATATTCTTTCTCCTCCTCCTCCTTCTCCTTCCTTCCCCTCCTCCTCCTCCACTTAACACATATATAAGATGATTTCCATTTTTATCTTACATATCGGCTCCCTCATACCGCCTGGTCTGGGGAGATAATGAACTTAATCTCCCCAGCCGTATAGTATTAGTAGGGGGAGATTACGTCAGAGCTTGAGGTTGTGGGGAGGGGGGTGATGGGGAGGAAGAAAGGGGAGTGGAACGGCAGGAAGTGGTGGTAATGGAGTAAACACACACACACACACACACACACACACACACACACACACACACACACACACACACACACACACACACACACGCCTGGTACTGCACCACATTGATTTCTGGCTCAATGGCTGTACTCTTAAAGGTGAACTGAGGGAGAGAGGGAGAGGGGGAGAGAGAGAGGGGGAGAGGGAGGGAGAGGGGAGAAGAGGGGGGAAGGAGGAATGACAGAATGTAGAGAGGGGAGACAAGGAAGGGAGAAGAGAGATAGAGAAAGAGTTAAGAGAGACTGAAGGGGAGAGAGAGTGAGGGGGAGGGGTAACACGTGGTAAGAGAGAGAGAGAGAGAGCGAGAGAGAGAGAGAGAGAGAGAGAGAGAGAGAAAGAGAGAGAGAGAGAGTCCCCATCGACCCGTCTACCATCTACGACGCCACAGGTAAGAGGACTTGACATACATACACACATACATACATACATACACATACATACATACACACATACACATACATACATACACACATACATACATACATACACATACATACATACACACATACATACACACATACATACATACATGCATACACACATATACATACCTATTACTTTACCTGTCCTATCTCGTGTACGTAAACTGACCTATTGTGTGTCGTGACCTCATAGCACTGTGACCTATTGTGTGTCGTGACCTCATAGCACTGACCTATTGTGTGTCGTGACCTCATAGCACCGTGACCTATTGTGTCGTGACCTCATAGCACTGTGACCTATTGTTACGAACCACGCCATCTATTGTCATGATCTACCTACCCAGCACTACGAACCACGCCATCTATTGACATGATCTACCTACCCAGCACCACGAGCAACGCCATCTAGGGACGAAACCCCGAGTATGACTCGTCTTAGTTACCACTCCGGGGTTTCCCTTCTCCATATCCTGGTTGTTGCGTCACCTCCTCCAAGTCTTCCTCATCAGCTCCAGTTCACTCTGGGAAGTGACCACACTAGGATCACCTATCCTGGAAACCTACGGCACAGTGACTACTTACCATCTTCTTCAATACTCAGCCTTACTCGTCAGCCATCTCAGCACTGCACTTGAGTATTTTGTAATCTTATATTGCCTCCCCACCTCCACTTGCTTCAGATTGTTGTATGTTGTGTAAATATGTATATACTGTTAAGCCAATGTTGCGTATGTTTAGGTTAAGTTTGGTTAAGGGTAAATTATAGAAAGCTGAATATTTTGTTAAGGAATTTATGGTACTTTATTATACACAACAAAAACTCGCATCCTTTGTCTACCCTTTTATAGTCCAATTGTCTTTGTTTTTTTATTGTTGTTGCCTGTTGGGATCTGGGTAGACTTTTAACTATATTCTAAATCCCCAACTCGTAACACCTATTGTGTCGTGACCTCATAACACTGTGATCTATTTTGTCGTGACCTCATAGCACTGTGACCTATTGTGGGAGAGAGAGAAAGAGAATAGGAAAATGAAAGTGAGAAGCTGTAATTAGAGAGAGAGAGAGAGAGAGAGAGAGATAGATGGAAGTTCAATAAGTCAATTACAATTTATCTTAAAAAAAACATTAATTTTCACCAAACTCATAATTACGCCTTGATGTAATAACAAGTCCTTACGTGTGTCTGTCTGTCTTTGTTATGGTTGTTCCGTGTATGTATGTATGTATGTATGTATGGTATGTATGTATGTAAGTAGGTAGGCATATAAGTATGTCTTAATATACATACATACATACATACATACATGCAATAACACCAAGTATACAATATGTATTTATCTACATATATATACACACATAGGCGAAGATACTGGCAGAAACAGCGGCGGTAGAGGCAATCGTAACGGCAGATCGGGCGGAGGTGGTTACGTCATTGAGGGAGGGGGTGAGGGTGGGGGGTGTGATTCATTGTACCCAACACGTGGTGCCCAAGAAGACCAAAACCACGTGTTGTTGTCCCCACGCGCGTGTGTGTGGGGATAAATAGGTAGGGAGAAGAGTGAGAGACGCTGGATAGTAGAGAGAGAAGAGAGATAAAGAGAGAGAGAGAGAGAGAAGGAAGTACTTGATTTCACTGTTTGTATCCTATTAAACCGTGACACACACAGACTCCCCTAGCTGGATGTGTGGCTCTCCTTCACTCCCTCCTTCACTCCCTTCTTCCTTCCCTCTCTCCCTCAATACTTCATCTTTCCTTCCGTCCCTCCCTCATTACACCTCCCCTTCCTTCCTTCACTCTTTCCTTCTCTCCTTGACTCCTTGACTCCCTCCTTCCTTCACTCCCTTCTTCACTCCCTCCTTCCTTCCCTTGTTCACATCATCAACATAAACCGATTATAAAAGAAATCCAACTATACACACACTTTTCTCCAGACGCACCATAACAACGATTACAGGTACAGTCTTAATTACAGGTACAAAACTAGGTACAGTAAGATCTACCTGTATTTTGAAGTTACACCACAAGATTGGGTACATTGGTGTGCTGTATCAAAGGCGATTACAGCATCATGAGTATGTAATCTTATCCTAGGTACTGTGTTTGTGTCTGTATCGGGCGGGTACAGTATGTAATCTTATCCTAGGTACTGCATTTGTGTCTGTATCGGGCGGGTACAGTATGTAATCTTATCCTAGGTACTGCATTTGTGTCTGTATCGGGCGGGTACAGTATGTAATCTTATCCTAGGTACTGCATTTGTGTGTATCGGGCAGGTACAGTATGTAATCTTATCCTGGATTGCTGTGTTTTGTGTCTGTATCAGGCGGGTACAGTATGTAATCTTATCCTAGGTACCATTTGTCTATATCAGTGGTACAGTATGTAATCTTATCCTAGGTACTGCATTTGTGTCTGTATCCAGGCGGGTACAGTATGTAATCTTATCCTAGGTACTGCATTGTGTCTGTATCAGGCGGGTACAGTATGTAATCTTATCCTAGGTACTGCATTTGTGTCTGTATCAGGCAGGTACAGTATGTAATCTTACCTAGGTACTGCATTTGTGTCTGTATCAGGCGGGTACAGTATGTAATCTTATCTAGTGCTGTGTTTGTGTCTGTATCAGGCTGGTACAGTATGTAATCTTATCCTAGGTACTGCATTTGTGTCTGTGTCGGGCGGGTACAGTATGTAATCTTACCCTAGGTACCACATTTGTGTCTGTATCAGGCAGGTACAGTATGTAATCTTATCCTAGGTACTGTGTTCAATGTCTGTATCAGGCAGGTACAGTATGTAATCTTACCCTAGGTACTGCATTTGTGTCTGTATCGGGCGGGTACAGTATGTAATCTTATCCTAGGTACTGTGTTTGTGTCTGTCGGGCGGGTACAGTATGTAATCTTATCTAGGTACTGCATTTTGTGTCTGTATCAGGCGGGTACAGTATGTAATCTTATCCTAGGTACTGCATTTGTGTCTGTATCAGGCGGGTACAGTATGTAATCTTACCCTAGGTACTGCATTTGTATGTATCGGGCAGGTACAGTATGTAATATTATCCTAGGTACTGTGTTTGTGTCTGTGTCGGGCGGGTACAGTATGTAATCTTATCTCGTTACTGCATTTGTGTCTCCTTATCAGGCAGGTACAGTATGTAATCTACCCTAGGTACTGCATTTGTGTCTGTATCGGGCGGGTACAGTATGTAATCTTATCCTAGGTACTGCATTTGTGTCTGTATCGAGCGGGTACAGTATGTAATCTTATCCTAGGTACTGCATTTGTGTCTGTATCGGGCGGGTACAGTATGTAATCTTATCCTAGGTACTGCATTTGTGTCTGTATCGGGCGGGTACAGTATGTAATCTTATCCTAGGTACTGTGTTTGTGTCTGTATCGGGCGGGTACAGTTAATATTACAGTTACAGGTGTATAAACAAGGTTAATTAATTTTTGGGTGATATTTTGATCACCTGAAACCTAACTTAACCTAAACCTAACTAAACCTAACCTAACCTAACCTAACCTAAACCTAACCTACCCTAACATAACCTAACCTAACCTGAAGATTAGCCCCTAAGTTTTTTCACCTGATAATTAAACACCCCAACGCTACCTGGGGGGGTTAGGTTAGGTTAGGTTAATTTGGGTTGGTAAGGTTAGGTTAGGTTAGTATAGAAAATGGAGGGATTTTGTCCAATTTTTCACTTTAACTGAAAGAATTTTGTCCAGGTGTATGGCAAGGATCTCTAAATCCTTTTGGGTGCCATTGCTAACTACGTCAATGTTGGTGGTTAATGCTATCACTAACCACGTCAGTGTATGATTGGTGGTGGTGGTGGTGGTGGTGGTGGTGGTGGGTCTTATTTTAAAACTGGTTGCCATTGGGCTGCTAAGTTATGTATGGCGGCTGATCTCTTATGGCAACAGGATAGTGTATGGCAACGGGATGGTATATACTGCAACAGGATGGAATATATGGCAACAGGATGGAATATATAGCATGAGGGTAGTGTAAGGCGTCTTCTCTTATATATGGCAACAGTATGGCGATGTGTGGCACCTCTTCTTGTCCCTCTCTGATGCAACTTTTTACGCGGTTAGGAATCTGTTACAAGCTGAGGCGGAGCAACCTATCGTGCATCGTAGTTGTGGTTGTTGCCGTGGGGAGGAGAGGGTGGTTGGGGAGTTACCGTGGGGAGGAGAGGGGTGTGGTTGGGGAGGTACCGTGGGGAGAGAGGGGGTGTGGTTGGGGGAGTTGCCGTGGGGAGGAGAGGGGGTGGTTGGGGAGTTGCCGTGAGAGAGGGGGTGTGGTTGGGGAGTTACCGTGGGGAGGAGAGGAGTGTGGTTGGGGAGTTGCCGTGGGGAGGAGAGGGTGTGGTTGGGGAGTTGCCGTGGGGAGTGGGGGGTGTGGTTGGGGAGTTACCGTGGGGAGAGGAGAGGGGTGTGTGGTTGGGAGGGGGGGGTGTGTGGTTGAGGGAGGGAGTTGCACCTCTATTATGCGGTTCAGTTCTGGTGTCCCTATTATAGAATGGATATTAATTCACTGGAGTCGGTGCAGCGAAGAATGACGAAAATGATTCCGGGACTTAGAAACCTTCCATATCAAGATAGGTTAAAGAAACTAAACTTGCATTCCCTAGAAAGACGAAGAGTGCGGGGAGATATGATAGAAGTATTTAAGTGGGTGAAAGGAATCAATAAAGGCGATCATTCTCCGTAAACTTCCTGACCTCTCGTTTGTCTATGGGAAAGGGTCGCTGAAAAGGGACGTGATTGCTGCCCGTATCATCATTGGGTATGACTTTGCTTGGGAGATTGGTATCCTCGCATCCCCTTAGCAACGCTCTTGTGCATTATGTAGAAGACCCGACAGCAGCACCCTTATCCACTACCTCCTAAGATGTCCCCACACACGACGCTTCCGTGACGCCTGCTGGACCACGACCCCCAGACGATGATCCTCCCCATACTGGCCAGATACTATATAAATAACATTGATGATGTGTTAAAGGAATATCCTTCCTTCCTTAGGCTTTAGTAAGCCCCTTTATAATATTTATACTGTATATACTTGTGACACTTGCCAGATGCTTCTGGTGTTATTGTACCCAGTGACAGCTCTAGGATCCCGCTTCCTCTATCAAGGAATAAACAATTGAAATTGAAAAAAAAAATAAAGGAGATATAGATAAAGTTCTTATAATATCCGAGCAGGATAGGACTCGTAGCAACGGATTTAAGTTGGATAAGTTTAGGTTTAGGAGGGAGATAGGAAGGAACTGGTTCACAAATAGGGTGGTGGACGAGTGGAACAAGCTTACCAACTTTGTATTTAGTGCTGGAAAGTTTTAAAAGGAGGCTAGATAGATTCATGGATGATAGAGAGTGGTAGTAACTCTCGACAGGAGCTGCCATGCACAGACCAACCGGCCTATTGCAGACTCCTTATTGTCTTATGTTCTGTAGGTGTGTGGTGTTGAAAGTTGCCATGGGAGGGAGACTGAAGTGCCATGTACAGTAGGTGTTGAAAGTTGCCATGGACGTGCGAGAGGAGATAGGAAGAGTCTTGTGGGGGTGTAGGGAAGTGTATGGGCGTGGGCTGACCTTTAAAAGTAGAAGGACATAGACCGCCCCCTCCTCCCCCCCTCCAACACACCCTCCTCCAACACCCTCCTCCTCCAACACCCCCCCCTCCCTCCTCCAACAGTGTAACACCAACGCGGGTTTTATCATCCCAATGTTTTTATCCGAGACGAAGAGAAGCCACTGATGAGTACTATATCGGGGTTTAGGACCGGCTGAATCATCATATCGGGGTTGTACTGGTTCACCCGCGCCAAGGTCGAGACGAGGGGGCAGTGAGGGGGGGGGCGAGGGGGCTCCAAAGGGGGGGTTGAACTGAAGGGGGGAGAGGGGTAGAATTCCAGGTGTCGCTATTTGAGAGGCTTCCTGGCACTGAATCAGGCACTGTTGTGAGATATAGTGCCAGGTGGACTCCTATGTTGTCATGAGGGTGTTGTGGCACTGTTGATCCACCACACTAGAGCCAACAGTGCCACCAGATGCCATTTATAACAACACCGACGGCCAATATAGCGAAATATTGCATCATGCTTCTACCACTACTGATGTCAAGAGGATTTACTCTACTTTAAAAGCAACTTGACTGGGAAACACACACCCTCCCCTTGTTCCTCCCCCCCCCCCTGTTCATTCCCCCTGTCCCCCTGTACACCCCTGGAACAAGAGGAATGTTCAACCCCCCTGAAGAATTATACTGAAGAGGTCACAAGAGGAGTTTCTCTCGTAAAATGTCACTTGTTCCCTTCTACTGTAGATACGAGTGTGTGTGTGGCAGTCTTGTTATACGTCAGAACAAGATGGAAATAAGTTACTCAGAGGCGGCGTCGTGTAGTAGAAGTTCTTCCCTCCCATCCAACCGATTAGAGTGGTGGAGTGGGGGGTGTTAGAGAGGATCTGGGTGGTGAGGTGAGTGGGGGAAGGAAGGGGTGGGGGGAAGGGAGGAACTTGGCTAGATGCCACATAGCGCCACTTTGTCCAATCGTCGCCCAGTTTCACCAACCACCACCAGATATCTTCAAACTATACACATTTGTTTTCGTCTTTTAACTCAACAGCTGATCACAAACGTTTCAAGATTAATCAACGTTTGTTTAAAAATAAATAAAAAAATCCCCATTAAGCATCGTGTTTGTTAAGTGTGTGTACGTGTATGTGTGTGTGTGGAAAGCTCGGGGTGAGGGAGTGTAATATGTTCGTGTGTATGTGCGTGTGAGAGTGTGTGTATGTGTATGTGTGTGTGTGTGTGTGTGTATCTGCGCATTCAGTCTCACTCAGTTTACCCTCTGATGTGCTAGGAGGAGGAGCCTGCTACCTTACCTCCGTGATTTACACCCATAACAACTACTGCTAGTGGTGAGAGAAGACTATACTAGTGTTGTGTTGCTAGTAGAGGAAATATACCATCACCATATCGCTATTTAAAACACCTAGAGAAGAAAATAAAATAGCATGGTTAGACAACTAGCCCGGTTGGAGTCGGGGAGCCCAGATAGAAGTGTAGGTGGAACCATGTGGTGTGTGTATCTAGGGGTTTTAGAATATTTTACCTAACTATACCTTACCTGTCATATTCTACCTCACCTGTCATATTCTACCTCACCTGTCATATTCTACCTCACCTGTCATGTTTCACCTTCGGGGGATAGATGTAAGTTGGTTAGGTGAGGGAACTCGGAGGTTCTGGCCCAACTTTCGTCGAATGAATTTACAAAATGAATGAAATGCCGTGTTTTTTTTTTTTAAATGTATTCTGGGCCGTGTACTGCACTCTTCCGTGTCGTAATTTGTAATGCATTCTGTGCCGTGTTATGCATTCTTCTGGACCGTGTAATGCATACTTCCGTGCCGTAGTTTGGAATGTATTACTGCTATCAATGTTTTGTGTCGAAATTAATAGAATGGCGTGGTTTGTAATGAATATGCCGTGGTTGGTAATGATCAGAATGCCGTGGTTGGTAATGAATAGAATGCCGTGGTTGGTAATGAATGGAATGCCGCGGTTCGTAATGAATGGAATGCCGTGGTTGGTAATGAATGGAATGCCGTGGTTGGTAATGAATGAATGCCGTGGTTATTAATGAATGGAATGCCTTGGTTGGTAATAAATGGAATGCCGTGTTGGTAATGATCAGAATGCCGTGGTTAGTAATGAATGGAATGCCGTGGTTAGTAATGAATGGAATGCCGTGGTTGGTAATGATCAGAATGCCGTGGTTGGTAATGAATGGAATGCCGTGGTTAGCAATAGATAGAATGCCGTGGTTAGTAACGAATAGAATAACGTGGTTAGTAATATCTTCTTCCTTTAAGGTATGACGTCATTCGTTAGTCGTGACATGGACCAATTGGGTCAAGTCTTTTACTATAAGAAATAATGTATTGTTGTTATTGTTATTTGTTATTATTATTGTTATTATTATTGTTGTTATTATTATTGTTATTATTATTATTATTATTATTATTATTGTTATTATTATTATTGTTATTATTATTATTATTATTGTTATTATTATTATTGTTATTATTATTATTGTTATTATTATTATTATTATTATTATCATTATTATTGTTATTGTTATTATTATTTTTATTATTATTATTATTATTATTATTATTATTATTATTGTTATTATTATTATTGTTGTTATTATTATTATTATTATTATTATTATTATTATTAGTTATTATTTTTATTATTATTGTTATTATTATTATTATTATTATTATTAGTTATTATTTTTATTATTATTATTATTATTATTATTATTATTGTTATTATTATTATTATTATTATTATTATTATTGTTATTATTATTATTATTATTATTATTATTGTTATTATTATTATTGTTATTATTATTATTATTATTATTATTATTATTGTTATTATTATTATTATTATTGTTATTATTATTATTATTATTATTATTATTATTATTATTATTATTATTATGTCGTCCAGTTTAGTTAGTCAGACATAGTTGTAGGCGTTAAGACATGATGAACGGTGATGAAGACATCCAGTATATGGCTATTGGAACACTTTAAAACTAGATCCAGTGAACCCTCTGAAGCACTCGCTGAACCCTCTGAAGCACTTGCTGAACCTTCTGAAGCACTCACTGAACCCTCTGAAGCACTCGCTGAACCTTCTGAAGCACTCGCTGAACCTTCTGAAGCACTCGCTGAACCCTCTGAAGCACCCCTTCGCTGAACCTGAAGCACCTACTGAACCCTCTGAAGCACTCAAGGAACCCTCTGAAGCACTCACTGAACCCTGAAGCACTCTCACTGAACCCTCTGAAGCACTCGGTGAAACCCTTCTGAAGCACCCCGCTGAACCTTCTGAACTCACTGAACCTCTGGAAGCACCTGCCTACTGAACCCTCTGAAGCTAATTCTTTCCACTAAACCTCTGGAAGCACTCGCTGAACCCTCTGAAGCACTCACGAACCCCTTCTGAAGTAATTTCGGTGAACCTTTCTGAAGCACCCCGCTGAACCTTCTGAAGCACTCTACTGAACCTTCTGAAGCACTCGCTGAACCCTCTGAAGCACTCGCTGAACCCTCTGAAGCACTCGCTGAACCCTCTGAAGCACTCACTGAACCCTCTGAAGCACTCACTGAACCCTCTGAAGCACTCGCTGAACCTTCTGAAGCACTCGATGAACCCTCTGAAGCACTCGCTGAACCTTCTGAAGCACTCGCTGAACCCTCTGAAGCACTCACTGAACCTTCTGAAGCACTCACTGAACTCTCTGAAGCACTCACTGAACCTTCTGAAGCACCAAAACAGCAACAACAATATCACTTAGATGACGTCACTCAGGTGGATGACGTCACTCAGGTAGCTTTGACTACATCTCTACGTCACTTTAGATGAACGTCTTGAGACCATAATAGTGCCAAAACACCTGACACTCCTACCTTACCTTCCTACGCCTACCTACGCACCTACGCCTCTCTACCCAACTGACCTACTGTACCTACGCACCTTACCAACCTACGCACCTACGCCTACCTACGCACCTATGCCTACCCGCCTCTCTGTCCAACTGACCTACCTACGCACTTTACCAACCTACGCCTACCTACGCACCTACGCCTACCCGCCGCTCTACCCAACCGACCTACCTACGCACCTTATCAACCTACGCACCTACGCCTACCTACGCACCTACGCCGACCCGCCTCTCTACCCAACCTACTTAGCGTATGTGTGTGGATCTAGATACAACTCACCGAAAATACATGTAAACATATAAGCTTAGGTTAGGGTGAAATAAGCTGGGGTGGTTAATCTTGAGGTGAAATAAGTTGGGATGGTTAATTTTGAGGTGAAATAAGCTGGGGTGGTTAATTTTGAGGTGAAATAAGCTGGGATGGTTAATTTTGAGGTGAAATAAGCTGGGATGGTTAATCTTGTGGTGAAATAAGCTGGGGTGGTTAATCTTGTGGTGAAATAAGCTGGGGTGGTTAATCTTGTGGTGAAATAAGCTGGGGTGGTTAATCTTCATGTAAAATAAGCTGGGGTGGTTAATCTTCATGTAAAATAAGCTTAAAAACCCTTAAAAACTCAAACCCACCCCAGATAACTTAAAATAAACCCCTGAAAACTTAAATAACCCCCCCCCCCCATAGATAAAACACAGTAAGACCCCCAGATAAACGCTCTTAAGAGTTACTGATGATAACCAACTAGTTCGGTTATCATGAAGAACGAAAGTCAATTCTTGCTTGATAGTTCACACGACTCTCTGGGGGCTGTTGGGGTAACCTGGTGGGGGGGTTAAGGGGTTAATCTGGGGGTGGTGGTTAGTCTTTAGGGGTAGGTAGGGGGTAGGCAAGCTAATCTGTGAGTTGTTTTAATGTTAATGTAATTTTAACTTGTTTTAACTTTTGATAATGTAGTAATGATGTTTGTAATTAGGATGATTATTTTGATGTCTTAGCTGATAATGATGATAATAGTATATAATAATGACAGATAGTTTACGATTTTGTTTGTAATGATAATGATAATAACAATAATAAGAATAACAACAACAATAATAATAAGACTAAGAATAACAACAACAACAATAATAACAAGAATCATAACAACAATAACAATAATAACAAGAATCATAACAAGAATAACAAAAATAATTTGACTAAAAATAAAAACAATAATAACAATACTACATAGACCATCCCATTTAGAGAGAGAGAGAGAGAGAGAGAGAGAGAGACCTAATCCTAAGCTGTATATTAAGCTGTATATTAAGCTGTATATTTATTTGTAAGTCTAAAGTTTTTATGCATATGTAAGTGAGTTGCTGGTCTAAGTGCTCCTCATCTACTCTGCATGAATACTATACATAATCTGGGGGAAGTATTAACATGTATGAATTTGGTGAAAAAGATCTTGGAATATTATGTATTTTGGTGATAGTGTCAGTTATATCGAAGGTTTTGTCCGTTATAACCGGGTTCTGTTATATAAAGTGTGTTATAACCGGGTTCTGTTATATATTGTCTATTATAATCAGGTTTCATTATAACCGGGTCCCATTATATAGTGTCCGTTATAGCCGGGTACCATTATATAGTGTCCGTTATAGCCGGGTACCATTATATAGTGTCCGTTATAGCCGGGTACCATTATATAGTGTCCGTTGTTAAAGCCGGCAATTATTATATAAAGTGTCCGTTATAGCCGTCCCATTATATAGCGCGTGTCCGTTATAGCCGGGTCCCATTATATAGTGTCCGTTATAGCCGGAAAAATTACTATATAGTCCGTTATACGGGTACCATTATATAGTGTCCGTTATAGCCGGGTACCATTATATAGTGTCCGTTATGTACGGGTCCCATTATATAAAGTGTCCGTTATAGCCGGGTCCCATTATATAGTGTCCGTTATAGCCGGGTACCATTGTATAGTGTCCGTTATAGCCGGGTCCCATTATATAGTGTCCGTTATAGCCGGGTACCATTATATAGTGTCCGTTATAGCCGGGTCCCATTATATAGTGCCCTTTATACCTAGGGTTTAATATTTTCTTAATTATATGCTAACATGATTTTGTGTCCAATTTAATCGTTTTAATTAATATTCTTTAATTAGTTTTTTCTGTATAAATTAAGAACTATTTTTAGTTAATAAATCTGGGTTTTTTTTAGTTACCCTTGAAGAAAATGAACTAAATTGTTAAGGGGAAACATTGGTATTTTATTTATTTTCTTTAACTTGGGACAATAGAACAATAGAGGTGTTTCTTCCTTGTCTTAATAGTTGTTGTCTTTATAAGGTGATTTAGTTCAGGTTTAATGTACTTTAATTTAACCTGACTTAACTTAATCTAACCTAACTTAATCTAACCTAACTTAATCTAACCTAACTTAATCTAACCTAACTTAATTTAACCTAACTTACTCTAACCTAACTTAATCTAACCTAACTTAATCTAACCTAACTTAATTTAACCTAACTTAATCTAACCTAACTTAATCTAACCTAACCTAACTTAACCTAACTCAATCTAACCTAACTTAATCTAACCTAACTTAATCTAACCTAACCTAACTTAACCTAACTCAATCTAACCTAACTTAATTTAACCTAACCTAACTTAGTCTAACCTAACTTAATCTAACCTAACCTAACCGGCAATGCCATGTTCTGATTGGTCGACGAACATAGGCCTTCGTTACGATAGGCTGTAGGATCCTGAAACCTCTATTTAACGAACTGTACGGAGAGAAAAGTCCGTTATATCGAGGGTCCGTTGTGAAAACCTCCCATTTAACGGATTATGTAGAGAGAAAAGTCCGCTATATCGAGGGTCCGATATGAAAACCTCCCATTTAACGGATTGTAGAGAGAAAAGTCCGCTATTTGGAGGGTCCACTAGACGTAAGCCCCCATTTAGCGGATTATAATGGAGAAATCCGTTATATGAAGGCATCACTATGGTAACTGTATCTATGGATTAGGAAGGATATATTTCTGGTAGGCCTACTGTGGTTTAGGCTGTATGGTAGGCCTACTGTGGTTTAGCCTGTAACAAGACTAGGGAACTAGTTTTTGCAATATTGTGTTGATAGGATTAATGTTTTAGGCCTTGCAAGGTATTTTATTCGCGTTGAAGTGTGAGTGTGTGTTTGGAGTGAGTGTGTTTGGAATGAGTGTGTGTTTGGAGTGAGTGTGTTTGAATGAGGTGTTTGAGGATGAGTGTGTTTGGAGTGAGTGTGTTTGGAATGAGTGTGTTTGGAGGAGTGGGAGGAGGTGTTTGGGAGGAGTGTGTTTGAGTGAGGTGTTAAGATGACGGGTTTTTCCTTAAAATTTTCCCCAGACAAATAATTTAATTCTTAGATATCTCCCCCCTCCCCACTCCCCAAGCCCTCCTCCTCCCCCACCCTCCAACCTCCTCGCCCTCCCTCCCCCACTCCCCAACCCCTCCCTCCCCCACTCCCCACCTCCTCCCTCCCCTCACCCCAACCTCGCCCTCCCTCCCTCCCACTCCACCCTCCCCACTTCTCCCTCCCCAACCCTCGCCTCTGACAACCAATTCATCCTCTACAAACAGCCTGCAGGATGGATGAGAGTCCCCTCCCCACCTTCACCCCCTTCACCCCCATCCTCACCTCCCTCACCTTCACCCCCATCCTCACTTTCTCACCTCCCCCTATCCTCACCTCCCCTCACCTTCACCCTCATCCCACACCCCCATCACCCCCTCGTCCCCTGTCCACCCCCACCACTTCTCCCTCCGACCCCTCACTTAGGCACCGTCACTGCCAAGGTCATAGGGGTGAAATAGGCCTAACTCTGGCACTCTGTTAGCTCTTCTATCGCCCCCAACAACACACTTTTCCTTTAGGCCTAAAACGTGACCTCTGAGGCTTCTGTTGACGTGTATGTGTGTGTGTGTGTGTGTGTATGTGTGTATGTGTATGTATGTGTATGTGTATGTATGTGGGGGTTGTGAGGTAAGTTTATGTGTGGATTAGGTTATGTTGGGGTAGTGTGTGTGTGTGTGTGTGTGGGGTTATGTTGGGGTAGTGTGGAGGTGTGTGTGTGTGTGTGGGGTTATGTTGGGGTTGTGTGTGTGCGTGTGTGGGGTTATGTTGTGTAGTGTGTGTGTGCGTGGGTGTGGGGTTATGTTGGGGTAGTGTGTGTGTGGGGGTTATGTTGGGGTAGTGTATGTACGTGTGTGGGGTTATGTTGGGGTAGTGTGTATGTACGTGTGTGGGGTTATGTTGGGGTAGTGTGTGAGTGTGTGTGTGTATGTGCGTGTATGTGCGTGTGTGGGGTTATGTTGGGGTAGTGTGTGAGTGTCTGTCTGTGTGTGTGTATGTGAGTGTGTGGGGTTATGTTGGGGTAGTGTGTGAGTGTGTGTCTGTGTGTGTGTATGTGCGTGTGTGGGGTTATGTTGGGGTAGTGTGAGTGTGTGTGTATGTGCGTGTGTGGGGTTATGTTGGTAGTGTGTATGTGCGTGTGTGGGGGTTATGTTGGGGTAGTGTGTGAGTGTGTGTGTCTGTGTGTGTGTGTATGTGCGTGTGTGGGGTTATGTTGGGGTAGTGTGTGAGTGTGTGTGTATGTGTGCGTGTGTGGGGTTATGTTGGGGTAGTGTGTATGTGCGTGTGTGGGGTTATGTTGGGGTAGTGTGTGGTTTATGTGCGTGTGTGGGGTTATGTTGGGTAGTGTGTGAGTGTCTGTCTATGTGCGTGTGTGGGGTTATGTTGGGGGTGTGTATGCGTGTGTGGGGTTATGTTGGGGTGTGTGAGGTGTGTCTGTGTGTGTATGTGAGTGTGTGGGGTTATGTTGGTAGGGTGTGAGTGTGTCTGTGTGCGTGTGTGGGGTTATGTTGGGGTAGTGTGTGTGTGTGCGTGTGGGGTTATGTTGGGGTAGGGTGTGAGTGTGTGTGTGTGTGTATTAGCTAACCTTGGGGTGACCATAACAAAACGACTTCCAATAACTTGACAGCTAATTAAATCACGTTCACACTTCCGCAATCACCTGTTGTCATCAATCACCTGTTGTCATCAATCACCTGTTGTCATCAATCATCTGTTGTCATAAATCAATGTTGTCATCAATCCTGTGCCATCAATCACCTTTGTCATCAATCACCTGTTGTCATCAATCCCTGTTGCCATCAATCACCTGCTGTCATCAATCACCTGTTGTCATCAATCACCTGTTGTCATCAATCATCTGTTGTCATTAATCACACACAATCACCCAATCACATGTCATCATTCACCTGTTGCCATCAATCACCTGTTGTCATCAATCATCTGTCGTCATTACACACACACACACACACACACACACACACACACACCTCGTTAACAATAAACAGGGTATTTGACAAACACGCAAATAACAACCACAAAAATAACATTAATTTTAACTAAATAGAAGGTGGTGAAAATAACGTGTGTAAATAATAATAATATTAATTGAATTGAATTAAACAGTTAATTTAGCCATAAGAACACAGATACAGAGTGGATAATACAATTATTTTAACATGGCTGAGTTGGAACCTGAGCTGCACCTGATATATACTATACATTAACTGTTTATTGAAAGAACCTGGCAGCCAAAAGGTTAAAAATATAGTTCCATAATTGATGAATCCTTGATTTACAAATAATACACTAAATAAGTGATATAAAATTAGGTGGGGGAGAAGGTCATACTGCAGGGCATTTCAACATAGTGACAGTGCAAAAAGGTAAGATTGGCTGGAGTGAATACACTGGTTGATTACGAGTTATTGATAATTTTACAATGGTTGGGACTGGGCTGTTCTTATAGCGATGGGCATGTGCTCGTATCGGCTGGATGTGGTTGTGGTGTCAAACAGCAATTCTCGGGCGAGGGATCTCAGGTGGTAGTAGGAGCCGGTGTCGAGGATGCTGTAGAAGCTTCTTACCAAATTTGCAGATGAGGTCGTGGTGATGGTCAGTGAGAGTCGAGAGGGTCAGTGTGTTGAGCTTTGATATGTGGAGTAGGAAGGGGAGAGAATAATCTTGCATGCCCTCTTTTGCACTTTTTTTCTAGGTGTTTACGTTGTGTGGCATTTAGAGGAAGACCAGGTAGGGGAGGCATAGGTGAGCTTGGGAAGTGTGTGTGTGTGTGTGTGTGTGTGTGTGTGTGTGTGTGTGTGTGTGTGTGTGTGTGTGTGTGTGTGTGTGTTGAGGATATCAGATAAGATTAATTTTATCTTAATTATCTTTATGGTTTGAACTGCATTGATTCCCAACTACATGATATGAGAGAGACAGGGGGGTGTGAGAGAGAGGGGGGGGAAGAGAGAGAGAGAGGGGGATGTAAGAGAGAGAGAGAGAGAGAGGGGGGAGAAGGTGTAGAGAGACAATCACCTATTAAAACACACACACACACACACACACTTCTCCAAACCTATACCCCTCCCATCCCCCACCTACCTCACCCCCTCCCCCCACCTCCCCCACCCTCCTCCCCCACTCCCCACCCTCCCCCCACCTACCTCACCCCCTCCCCCCACCAACCCTTCACCCCTCCCCACCTACCTCACCCCCTCCCCCACCCACCACCCCTCCCCCACCTACCTCACCCCCTCCCCCCTCCCCCACCCACCCCCACCCCCTTCCCCCCCACCCCCCCTCCCCCACCTACCTCACCCTCCCCCCTACCTCCACCCCTCCCCCACCCACCTCACCCTCCCCCACCCACCCACCCCTCCCCCACCCCACCCCACCCCCCACCCACACCTCACCCTTCAACCCACCTACCTCACCCCTCCGCCACCCACCTTCACCCTCCCCACCACCTGACCCTCCCCTACCTACCTCAACCTCGCCTACCTCCAACCTCACCCCTTCCCCACCACCTCACCCCCCCCAACACACACACCTTAACGGCCACCAACACAGCTCAATGTGAAGCAGCGCCGGCCCAACCTTGGAAAACCTAACCTAACCAAACCTAACCTAACCTAACCAAACCTAACCCAACCAAAACCTAAATCTAACCTCGCCTTACCTAACCCAACCAAAACCTAACCTAACTCCAAACCCAAACCTAACCTAACCAAAACCTAACCTAACCTCGCCTTACCTAACCTAACCAAAACCTAACCTAACCTAACCAAAACCTACCAACCTAACCTAACCAGGTAGAAGGAAGTCCTTGTGCACCTGTGGTAATTAGTCATACAGGTGTACTTTGGTGTACCTGGAGAGAGAGAGAGAGAGAGAGAGAGAGAGAGAGAGAGAGAAGGGGGGAGAGAGAGAGAGAGAGGAGAGAGAGACAGGCAGAAAGTTGAAGGATATTGTAACATTTGAAAGGAATTAAATAGACTTAAACCGACATTATGAAGCGTTGTGAGATAATGGTCAGGAAGGATAAAGGTCTTCTCCTTATGATAGGTAGATTATTATAATTATTACTATTATTAATATTCTGTCATCATCACCAGGTGGGCATGGAGGTGCAGTGTGATGCCCAGGTGTAATTAACCTGTGCCCAGAGATGCCCAGGTCATTAGGAGTTATAATTACTATCCTAATTAGTAGCATCCTAACCTAAGCTAACCTAACCTATCTTGTTCTGATACTAACCTAACCCAACCTCCTATCCTACCCTAACCAAACCTCCTAACCTAACCTAAGCTAACCTAACCTATCTTGTTCTGATACTAACCTAACCCAACCTCCTATCCTACCCTAACCAAACCTCTCCTAACCTATCCTACAACCCCTTCCTAACCCTATCCTAACCTAACCTAACCACATCTCAGGATTAAAGGGGAAGAACTGCTAGGATAATAGGGATATACTGTAGTGGATGAGAGGCGTATCCAACAGCTGTGGGGCGTCCTTGGGCTCAGCTAAAGGGTTATGGCAACTTGGGGAATTATTTGAATCTGTTGAATTATGGCAACTTTCATTGTTTAGTTGTATGGTAAATTTCAGTGTTATGGCAACTTTCATGTTTAGTATATGGCTTGTTGTTTTGTTTGGTTTGTGTTGTTGGTTTGTTTTGGTTTCGTGTTAGTATTATGGCAACTTTCGTTCAGTATTATGGCAATTTTCGTGTTCAGTATTATGGCAACTTTCAGTGTTCAGTATTATGGCAACTTTCAGTGTTCAGTATTATGGCAACTTTCAGTGTTTAGTAGTATGGTAAATTTCAGTATTATGGCAACTTTCAGTGTTCAGTAGTATGGCAACTTTCAGTGTTTAGTAGTATGGCAACTTTCAGTGTTCAGTATTATGGCAACTTTCAGTGTTCAGTATTATGACAATTTTCAGTGTTCAGTATTATGGCAACTTTCAGTGTTCAGTATTATGGCACCTTTCAGTGTTTAGTATCATGGCAACTTTCAGTGTTTAGTATCATGGCAACTTTCAGTGTTTAGTATCATGGCAACTTTCAGTGTTCAGTATTATGGCAACTTTCAGTGTTCAGTATTATGGCAACTTTCAGTGTTCAGTATTATGGCAACTTTCAGTGTTTAGTATCATGGCAACTTTCAGTGTTTAGTATCATGGCAACTTTCAGTGTTCAGTATCATGGCAACTTTCAGTGTTCAGTATTATGGCAACTTTCAGTGTTTAGTATTATGGCAACTTTCAGTGTTTAGTATCATGGCAACTTTCAGTGTTTAGTATCGTGGCAACTTTCAGTGTTCAGTATTATGGCAACTTTCAGTGTTCAGTATTATGGCAACTTTCAGTGTTTAGTAGAATGGCAAATTTCAGTATTATGGCAAGTTTCAGTGTTCAGTATGGCAACTTTCAGTGTTCAGTATTATGGCAACTTTCAGTGTTCAGTATTATGGCAACTTTAAGTATTCAGTATTATGGCAACTTTCAGTATTCAGTATTATGGCAACTTTCAGTGTTCAGTATTATGGCAACCTTCAGTGTTCAGTATTATGGCAACTTTCAGTGTTCAGTATTATGGCAACTTTCAGTGTTCAGTATTATGGCAACTTTCAGTGTTCAGTATTATGGCAACTCTCAGTGTTCAGTATTATGGCAACTCTCAGTGTTTAGTATTATGGCAACTCTCAGTGTTTAGTATTATGGCAACTTTTCATTATTGAACGCCTTGTGAGTGTATGTATGTATGTATGTATGTATGTATGTATGTATGTATGAGTATATGTATGTATGTTTAAATGTATGAATGAGTATATGTATGTATGTATGCATGTATGTATGTATGAGTATATGTATGTATGTTTAAATGTATGAATGAGTGTATGTATGTATGTATACAGTGTATGGGTATACGTGGCCGTACACACAGTCATATGTATCAAGTCGAGGTTTTATTGCACAGAATAGTGATCATATTTTCTTTGTGTCTTATTCACCTGAAGATTAGGCACCCCAGCTTATTTTACCTGAAGATTAGACACCCCAGCTTATTTTACCTGAAGATTAGGCACCCCAGCTTATTTTACCTGAAGATTAGGCACCCCAGCTTATTTCACCTGAAGATTAGACACCCCAGCTTATTTTACCTGAAGATTAGGCACCCCAGCTTATTTTACCTGAAGATTAGACACCCAGCTTATTTCACCTGAAGATTAGGCACCTCCAGCTTATTTTCCCTGAAGATTAGACACCCTGAAGATTAGGCACCCCAGCTTATTTTACCTGAAGATTAGACACCCCAGCTTATTTTACCTGAAGATTAGGCACCCCAGCTTATTTTACCTGAAGATTAGGCACCCCAGCTTATTTCACCTGAAGATTAGACACCCCAGCTTATTTTACCTGAAGATTAGGCACCCCAGCTTATTTTACCTGAAGATTAGACACCCAGCTTATTTCACCTGAAGATTAGGCACCTCCAGCTTATTTTCCCTGAAGATTAGACACCCTAGCGCCACCTTGGGCGTTAGGTCAGGTTCAGTTAGGTTAAGTAAGGAAGAAATAGGTGAGGATTTGGTTAAATTTGGTTGAGTTTGGTTAGGTTAGGTTAAGTGAGGTTTTATTAAGCTGGGTTAGGTTAGGCTAGGTTAGGTTTTATTAAGCTGGGTTAGGTTATGTTAGGCTAGGTTGTTAGATTAGCGTTAGGTTAAATTATGTTAACATCAGAAGAGGTTAATCTCCAGGTGAAATAAACTGACATCAAATCATCAGGTGTTCTTAAAATATATTCTTAACACCAACTAATCCATATTTTATTTCCAGGTTTCAGTAACGAGAAGAATGAAGTGTTAAAACTGAACGAAGAAAAAATAAAACCAAATTAAACCCAAGTGTGAAAAATTAAACCCAAGTGACATGAAATAATTTGACCTAAGCATAGATAAGGTGACCCGGTGTATACAGTCTGTTGACCTCATGAGAAGCGCTGTCAAGTGTGTTGGTGATTGTCAGAGAGTTAAAGTGCGTGGGTTAAAAAGTTCGTTTATGGTTATTATCGAGTCGAGAGAAAATTAAACTCGATTGTGTTATTTGGGAAGAATAAACGGATTTTAATTGACACCTGGTTCGTTTACCTGCTCACCTGGATCCGTATAGTAACACCTGGGCCGTATATTCACATTCACACCTGGCCCCGTATATCAACACACCTGCAGAACTGACAGGTGTGTGGAACAGGTAGAACAGGTGTATGAGTGTTTGATAGTCATATTGGTTTACTTAACGAGCAGGAAAACACAATGGGCTAGCCAATAGGTACGGTGCAGGTAAGAAGCCTTGGATCACCGTACCGTACTTAACTATCACCTGGGTAGTTTGGCTTGGCTTAATTGCTTTCCTTTGCCTCTGATTGGTCAAGGGGAGAACCAATAAGGAATAATGATCATCTAGCGAACTACTAAAAACCTACCACAAACTACAAAAATTCTACCACAAGCAGGATTTCCCCCATCCCCCTTCACTCAAAATCGCCTCCTGAAGGTAAGTTGTTTTTGTTATTGTTTTTGTGATTGTTTTTGTGATTGTTTTTGTTATTGTTTATGTTTTTTGTGGTTAGTGAGTTTATACACCTCTATCATGTCGCCCCTCGCTCTACGTCTCTCGAGGGAGTACAAATTAAGATGCTTTAACCTGTCTCTGTACTCAAGGTTCCTAATGCCCGGGATTAGTCTTGTCATTCTCCTCTGGATTCTTTCCAAGGATTCTATAACCATTCTGTAATACGGTGACCAGAACTGAACTGCATAATCCAAGTGAGGTCTAACAAGCGCAGGATATAGTTTTAGGATGACCTCGCTAGTCTTGTAACTAACACTGACCTAATAATCCAAGTGAGGTCTAACAAGCACAGGATATAGTTTTAGGATGACCTCCCTAGTCTTGTAACTAACACTGACCTGATAATCCAAGTGAGGTTTAACAAGCACAGGATATAGTTTTAGGATGACCTCGCTAGTCTTGTAACTAACACTGACCTAATAATCCAAGGGAGGTCTAACAAGCGCAGGATATAGTTTTCGGATGACCTAGCTAGTCTTGTAACTAACACTGACCTGATAATCCAAGTGAGGTCTAACAAGCGCAGGATATAGTTTTAGGATGACCTCCCTAGTCTTGTAACTAACACTGACCTGATAATACAAGTGAGGTCTAACAAGCGCAGGATATAGTTTTCGGATGACCTCGCTAGTCTTGTAACTAACACTGACCTGATAATCCAAGTGAGGTCTAACAAGCGCAGGATATAGTTTTCGGATGACCTCGCTAGTCTTGTAACTAACACTGACCTGATAATCCAAGTGAGGTCTAACAAGCGCAGGATATAGTTTTCGGATGACCTCGCTAGTCTTGTAGCTAACACTGACCTGATAATCCAAGTGAGGTCTAACAAGCGCAGGATATAGTTTTCGGATGACCTCGCTAGTCTTGTAACTAACACTGACCTGATAATCCAAGTGAGGTCTAACAAGCGCAGGATATACAGAAGAGGAAAAGGGTGGGGGGTGTCAGGTGTAGTCGTGGTATCTAGTATTTATTAAACATGAATTGGCAACGCTGACATGTCGACCCCCGTTAGTACAATCTATCACACCTGTTTTACCTTACCTGGGCTTAATTCCCCCGTTAGTACAATCCTCCACACCTGTTTTACCTTACCTGGGCTTAATTCCCCCGTTAGTACAATCCTCCACACCTGTTTTACCTTACCTGGGCTTAATTCCCCCGTTAGTACAATCTATCACACCTGTTTTACCTTACCTGGTCTTGATTCTGCTAGTAAACACGGTGTTGATTCTGTTAGTACAATCCTCCACACCTGTTTTACCTTACCTGGACTTGATTCCCCCGTTAGTACAATCCTCCACACCTGTTTTACCTTACCTGGACTTGATTCCCCCGTTAGTACAATCCTCCACATCTGTTTTACCTTACCTGGTCTTGATTCCCCCGTTAGTAAAATTCTTGGTGTTGATTCCCCCGTTAGTACAATCCTCCACACCTGTATGACCTACCTGGGCTTCCTCACCTGTGGGCTGTTGTTCGGGTTAGTGTTAGGTTAGGTTAGGTTAGTGTTAGGTTAGGTTAGGTTAGTGTTAGGTTAGTGTTAGGTTTGGTTAGTGTTAGGTTAGTGTTAGGTTAGGATGAGTTGGAGTTAGTGTTAGGTTGGGTTGAGTGTTAAGTTAAGAAGCAGTTACTGTTAGGTTGGAGAAGCGGTTGGTGTTAGGTTTGGTTAGGTTAGTGTTAGAGTTGGAGTTGGTAGGTTAGGTTAGTGTTAGTTGGGTTAGGTTAGTGTTAGGTTGGGTTAGTGTTAGGTTGGGTTTGGTTAGGTTAGTGTTAGGTTGGGTTGTAGTATTAGGTTAGGTTTGGTTAGTGTTAGGTTGGGTTAGTGTTAAGTTAGGCTTGGTTGTAACATTGGGTTAGGCTTGGTTGGTGTGGGTTTTAGTTAGTGTTAGGTTGGGTTGGGTTAGTGTTGGGTTAGGTTTGGTTAGTGTTAGGTTACGTTTGGTTAGTGTTAGGTTAGGTTTGGTTAGTGTTAGGTTAGGTTTGGTTAGTGTTAGGTTGGGTTAGGTTAGTGTTAGGTTAGGTTTGGTTAGTGTTAGGTTACGTTTGGTTAGTGTTAGGTTAGGCCTGGTTAGTGTTAGGTTAGGTTTGGTTAGTGTTAGGTTGGGTTAGGTTAGTGTTAGGTTAGGTTTGGTTAGTGTTAGGTTACGTTTGGTTAGTGTTAGGTTGGGTTAGGTTTGGTTGGGTTGTGTTGGGACGATGGTCATTTCGCTCTTCTCCCGAATATTGACCAACCAGTGGGCACTATACCTGGTGACATCTGGTAAGGAGGTGTATAAAGTTTTCCCTGTCAATGCGACAGATGGTGATAACCTAACCTAACCCAACCCAAGCTAACCTAACCCAACCCAAGCTAACCTAACCTAACCCAACCCAAGCTAAACTAACCTAACCCAACCCAAGCTAACCTAACCTAACCCAACCCAAGCTAACCTAACCTAACCTAATATCACCTGGGGTAAAAAGAAAAACAACATGGCGGCGTAATTGGCCATGACAGGTGCAGAACGCAAGACGCTCAAGAGTTAAATTGTTACCTACCAAGGAATCATACAGCTTGTGTTGTCGGTATTGCTTGGGGTTGTGTTGTCGGTATTGCTTGGGGTTGTGTTGTCGGTATTGCTTGGGGTTGTGTTGTCGGTATTGCTTGGGAGGTTGTGTTGTCGGTATTGTGCTTGGGGTTGTGTTGTCGGTATTGCTTGGGGTTGTGTGTTGTCGGTGTTGGCAGGGGTTGTGTTGTCGGTATTGCTTGGGGATTTGTGTTGTCGGTATTGCTTGAGGTTGTGTTGTCGGTATTGCTTGAGGTTGTGTTGTCGGTATTGCTTGGGGTTGTGTTGTCGGTAGTGCTTGGGGTTGTGTTGTCGGTATTGCTTGGGGTTGTGTTGTCAGTGTTGGGGTTGTGTTGTCGTGGTCTTGGTTGTGTTGTCGGTATTAGCAGGGTTGTGTTGTCAGTAGTGCTTGAGGGTTGTGTTGTCGGTATTGGCAGGGTTGTGTTGTCAGTAGTGCTTGGGGTTGTGTTGTCGGTATTGCTTGAGATTGTTTGTCGGTATTGCTTGGGGTTGTGTTGTCGGTATTGCTTGGGGTTGTGTTGTCAGGCAGTAGCAGGGGTTGTGTTGTCGGTATTGCTTGGGGTTGTGTTGTCGGTATTGCTTGGGGTTGTGTTGTCGGTATTGCTTGGGGTTGTGTTGTCGGTATTGCTTGGGGTTGTGTTGTCGGTATTGCTTGGGGTTGTGTTGTCAGTGTGCTTGGTTGTGTTGTCGGTATTGCTTGGGGTTGTGTTGTCGGTATTGCTTGGGGTTTATTGTTGTCGGTATTGCTTGGGGTTGTGTTGTCGGTATTGCTTGGGGTTGTGTTGTCGGTATTGCTTGGGGTTGTGTTGTCGGTATTGCTTGGGGTTGTGTTGTCGGTATTGCTTGGGGTTGTGTTGTCGGTAGTGCTTGGGGTATATGTTGCAATTGCATGACCTTTAAGTGATGTTTGAGGTGAAGGTTAAGGGTTGAACGCCTTTGACTACCAATTATGCATGTAGCCATATGTTGCATTGGGGTATTGTCTTATTGCTGTTGAACCATGATTATGTGGAAGGTATGGTAACTGCATATGATATGGCAACTACCTGACATTAAGATATGGCAACATGGCATTATGAAGATATGGCAACTACATGACATTAAGGTATGGCAACATGGCACTATGTAGATATGGCAACTACCTGACATTAAGATATGGCAACATGGCATTATGAAGATATGGCAACTACATGACATTAAGGTATGGCAACATGGCACTATGTAGATATGGCAACTACCTGACATTAAAATATGGCAACATGGCATTATGAAGATATGGCAACTACATGACATTAAGGTATGGCAACATGGCACTATGTAGATATGGCAACTACCTGACATTAAAATATGGCAACATGGCATTATGAAGATATGGCAACCACATGACATTAAGGTACCGCATTATGAAGATATGGCAACTACATGACATTAAGGTATGGCAACATGGCACTATGTAGATATGGCAACTACCTGACATTAAAATATGGCAACATGGCATTATGAATATATGGCAACCACATAACCACGAGAGTTTTAACAACTGAAACTCCCACCAATTCATACATTGTTGCAAAGCCCAGCCCACCATTGCAGTGAAACATGTAACCCTTCTGCAATGCTTGCAATGGGGGCACTGGGTACGGATATTCAACCATGCAATTTAAAGTATGAATATGCGGTTAATAATGTTGCAGGAGTATTGCCTTGCATTCTGATCCAAAGGGAGGGGGGGGGGTTGACTCTTCGATGTTGCATGGTGAGAAGAGTGTGTTGCATGGTGAGAAGAGTGTGTTGTGTGT
>NW_024737646.1:50000-67500 GCF_018991925.1 Homarus americanus
ATGTACCAACCCCTTGAGTACGATCAGTTAACCCTTAGAGTACGATAATTTAATGCCTTCAGTATAATGCTTTAAGCCTTGGGTACGATAATAATAATAACAACAACAACAATCATAACAACCACAACACACCAACCACAACAACCACAATAACAACCACCACCACCACAACAACAACCATCAACAACAACCACCACCACAACAACACAACAACAACAACCACCACCACAACAGCAACCACCACCACAACAACCACCACCACCACAACAACACATCACCAACCACCACCACAACAACAACCACCACCACAACAACAACCACCACTACAACAACCACCACCACAACCACCACCACAACACACCAACAACCACCACCACAACACACCAACAACAATAACCACCACTCCCGTCTTTCAGGTGTCCAAAAGTTTCAGACAAATTCCGGTAATCGAAGGGACGAGCATTGAATTCCGTTAATAGTTTCCTAATTCCCAGATGTTAACGATCATTAGGGTCTAACTACCACACTTGGAGGGACAGTTAACACTCATTTAACTAACTGGTTAACTGACTGACTAACTGTATAACGGAAGAACGGAATAATTAACGGACTAACCTAACCTAACCCAACCAAACAAAACCTAACCTAACCCAACCAAACAAAACCTAACCTAACCCAACCTAACCTAACCTTGAAGCTTCCATCAATACAAGCTGTTATGAGTCACGCTTAAAAGCTTCGAATAAGAGCGGTTATGTTCGGAGTTATTACTTGAGATAACACTTGAGTTTCTTGGAGTCGTACTTGAAGGGTGAGAGAAGGAAGGAGGAGGGAAGGAAGGAGGAGGGAAGGAAGGAGGAGGGAAGGAAGGAGGGGGAAGGAGGAAGAGAGAGAGGACAATAATGACGTGGCAATTATATAACTACTCACGGAGGAAGGGGGGGAAGGGAAGGAGGAGGGGGGGGAAGGGAGGGGGGGAAGGAGAGGGGAAGGGGAAGGAGGGTGAAGGGGAGGGGGAAGGGAGGAAGGGGAAGGAAGGAGGGAAGGAGGAGGGGGGGGAGAGAAGGGGAAGGAGGGGGGAGGGAGGGGAGGGCGTAGCATGCTGCATTGACAGGCAAGGATGTGTGTGTGTGTGTGTGTGTGTGTGTGTGTGTGTGTGTGTGTGTGAGTGAGGAGATAACGAAAAGAAGAGAAATGGGAAAGACGAGTAAAGGAAGGAAGAGAGGAAGAGGGAAGAATATTATGGGGAGAGGAAGGGAGGAGGAGGAGGGAGGAAGGGAGAGAGAGGAGGAGAGAACAGGTAGATGAAGGTGTCAATAATGTACACACACACACACACACACACACACACACACACACAGACACAGGAGCCAGTCACTACCTTTCAGCTTAAAACAAAGAGAATCAGTGTCTTCACCAAACCATAATTTAATCCTAACTCTAACTTAACCTATCTATCTAACCTAACCCGTGGTTATTTCCTGCCCCCATTAGGCTGCTGGGATCCATTAGGAATTAGAGCTTGGGCCCGTTAGACTGAACCCACAGAGCTGGACCCATAGAGCTGGACCCATTAGACTGGACCCATTAGACTTGGCCTCCCACAGGGACTGAACCCATTAGAGCTGGACCCATTAGACCTGAACCCATTGGACCTGGACCCATTAGACTGGCCTCATGACTGAACCCATTAGACTGAAACCTCATTAGAGCTGGACCTATTAGGAGCTGGCTCCCATTAGACCTGGCCCCATTTACTCTAGCAAGAGAAATAAACATCAGCACAGGTACTATTAATTAAGCAGCAGGTACGAACATCTGTACTGGCGGCTACACGGGGACAGGTGTTAAATAAGGAACAGTAGAACAGGTGTTAATTAAGTGAACATGAGGAACAGGTGTTAATTTATGAACAGTAGGAACAGGTAGTAATATGAACAGTAGGAACAGGTGTTAATTATGAACAGTAGGAACAGGTGTTAATTATGAACATTAGGAACAGGTGTTAATTAAGTGAACATTAGGAACAGGTGTTAATTAAGTGAACAGTAGGAACAGGTGAAGGTGTTAAGTGAACAAAGGGTAGAAAAACAAGTCTGATATGGGGGGAGGGGTGAGAGGAGGGTGAGGAAGGGGGGAGGAGGAGAAGGAAGGGGAGGAGGGAGAAGGTGGGGAGGGGAGAAAGTGGGAGGGGGAGAGGAGGGGGTTCGAACAGAGGAGTTTTAAGTCGTGTTCATAAGGTCACTTGTCAGGATTTTTTATGTATATGACGCGATACATTATTAACAGATAGATAGATAGATAGATAGACAGACAGACGGGCAGATAGATAGATACCCAGACAAGATAGATAGATGGATAAACAGACAGACAGACAGACAGACAGACAGACAGACAGATAGAAAGACAGACAGACAGACAGACAGACAGACAGACAGACAGACAGACATGGCCACACCCTGGTTTTATTAGCCAATGGTTCAGTTTAATCTCGAGGTGTAATTTGTTGAAGGAATGTGGCACTGAACCTCATTATGTGGCACTGAATCTCATTATGTGGCACTGAATCTCATTATGTAGATTGAAGCTCATTATGTGGGCACTGAATCTCATTATGTGGCACTGAATCTCATTATGTGGCACTAGCTCATTATGTGGCACTGAATCTCTTATTATGGGCACTGAATCATTATGTGGCATTTTCTCATTATGCACTGAAGCTCATTGTGGCACTGAACCTCATTATGTGGCACTGGAACCTCATTATGTGGCACTGAATCTCTGGCACGGTAATCTCATTATGGCACTGAACCTCATTATGGGCACTGAACCTCATAGGGCACTTGAAATTCTCGTTGTGCACTGAATCTCATTATGTGCACTGAATTCTCATTGTGGCACTGAATTCTTATGTGGCACTGAACCCCATTAGGCACTGAATCTCATTATGTGGCACTGAATCATTATGTGGCACTGAATCTCATTATGTGGCACTGAACCCCTAATATGGCACTGAATTCATAGGCACTGAACTCATTATGTGAGTAGTGAACCCCACATGGCACTATAAACCCTATGTGGCACTATTAGACCCAACATGGCACTAGAGAACCCAACATGGTACTACTGGACCCAATGCATGGCTGGACTCAAAATGGCACTACTGGAACCCAATGACCCTGTGAAATTTTATTAGGTGTGGCACTTCAATCAGGCCCTCGTGAGTGCCAAGGTGCAAAACCATTTAATCCAGAAATCACTAACTAAAACGAGGCACTTGAGTCATTATGTTGAGTGTAACGAGGTGGTGTGTGTGTGTGTGTGTGTGTGTGTGTGTGTGTGTGTGTGGACGCCTAAGGCTCAGTTGTTTTTGACCTAAGGCACCACCACCAAGGGGGGGAGGGGAGGAGGAGGATGGAAGAGGGAAGAGGTGGGGGGGGGGAGGAGGATGGAAGAGGGAAGGGGGGGAGGGAGGAGGGTAGGGAGGAGTAAGCAAGGGATAGGATAGAATAGGTACACACACAGTTGCCAGTTCCACACGTGTATGACTTCATGGCATATAATTTTTTGTGGGTAAATTAACTACTAGTTATGTTGTGACTCACCTGTGGCTTATAGACCAGGTGTGTGTGTGTGTGTGTGTGTGTGTGTGTGTGTGTGTGTGTGTGTGTGTGTGTGTGTGTGTGTGTGTGTGTGTGTGTGTGTTCTAGGACGTTGTGAAGCCCACCACCACACCACCCTTTCCTCGTCTCACAGAACCTAACCTAACCTAACCTAACCTAACCTAACCTAACCATATATCAAAGATTACACTTGATTGGTCAGTCTACAGGTAATAGTGGAGAGGAGATGATTACACGAGTGTGTTGTTGTTTACTTGTTTTTGTTGTTATTGTTGTTATTATTATTATTATTATTATTATTATATTTATTATTATTATTATTTTATTACTATTATTATTATTATTATTATTATATATTATTATTATTATTATTTTTTTTTTTATTATTATTATTATTATTATTATTATTATTATTATTATTATTATTATTATTATTATATTACCTCGTGGTTACTGTAGCATTTATACATCACTGGAACACCTGTTGTGTTGTGTGTTTAGAACCATTAATAAGACTAGCAGGAGGCTGGACTTGTGTGTGGTAATTAAGAGGTGACTGAGGCATTATGGCTAGGTGACGTGGTGGGGTGTGTGGTGGCCAGGTGTAGTGGTCAGGGTAGTGGTGGTCAGGTGTAGTGGTGGACAGGTGATGTGGTGGCCAGGTGTAGTGGTGGCCAGGTGATGTGGTGGCCAGGTGATGTGGTGGCCAGGTGGAGTGGTGGCCAGGTGATGTGGTGGCCGGTGTAGTGGTGGCCAGGTGTAGTGGTGGCCAGGTGTAGTGGTGGCCAGGTGTAGTGGTGGCCAGGTGTGGTGGTGGTCAGGTGTGGTGGTGGCCAGGTGATGTGGTGGCCAGGTGATGTGGTGGCCAGGTGTAGTGGTGGCCAGGTGATGGTGGGCAAGTGTACTGGTGGCCCAACCAACCAACCTAACCTAACCTCTTTTCTCCCTATCATTCACCCCCATCCCATTATAACCTCCCCTCCCCAACCTCCTCCCCTCCCAACCTCCCCCTCCCAACCTCCCTCCCCCAGCCTCCTCCCCAGCCTCCTCCCCAAACTCCCCAACCTCCCCCCACCTCCCCCAACCCCCCTAACCTCCCCCTCCCCCAACCTCCCCACCCCCAACCTCCCCAACCTCCGCCTCCCCCCAACCTCCCCACCTCCCCCCAACCTCCCCTCCCACCTCCCCCCAACCTCCCCTCCCAGAAAGTGACCAGTGTGGTTAGGTTGGGGGGAGGGTGTGAATATTTGGTATGGGGAGGAGGAAAAGAGGAAGGAGGAGAATGTTGGCATCAGGGAAGGGAGGGAGGGAGGAGAAGAGGAGGAGGAGGGGGAGGAAGAGGGGGAGGGAGGAAGAAAGAAGGAGGGAGGGAGGAAGAGGAGGAGGAGGAAGAAGAGGAGGGGGAGGGGTTCATGGTCATACCCCCCATAAACGGAAGGGTCTTGTCGCTGCCATGAACTCTCGGAGTGATGGGAGGGGGTGAGGGGGGTGAGGGGGGAGAAGCTAGTTTTGTTGCTTCAATTTATGTTCTCTCTCTTTCTCTTTTCTCTCTCTTTCTCTCTCTCTCTCTCTCTCTGATTGGTTAAGTAAGTTGTATAGCATTATTTTCCCCGTACACCTCTTTACTCTCTTCCTCCTTCCTTCTCCTCTCCTCCTCTCCCTTCCTCCCCTTTCCTTCACTTCCTCCTCCTGCCCCTCCTCTCCCTTCCTCCCTTTCCTTCACTTCCTCCTCCCTTTCTCTTCCTCCTCCTCCTCCTTCCTCTTCCTCCTCCGCTCCTCTTTCTCCTCCCCTTCTCTTCCTCCTCCCCTTCTTCCTCCTCCTCCTCCTTCTCCTCTCCTCTTCTCTTCTCCTCCCCTCCTCCCCTTCCTCTTCCTTCTCATCTTCCTCCTTTCTCCTCCTGCTTCCTCCTCCTCCTCCTCCTCTCTTCCTCCCCCTCCTTCCTCCCCCTCCTTCCTCCCCTCACCTTCCTCCTCCTCCCCTCCCCCCCCTCGAGCCACCTCTTGATTAATGTTTATTTTAGGGTTTCTTTCTTGTTTACGTCAATTGTTTGTCTTGTTTACGTTGGCTGGATGATGAAGCCGCGATGGGGGAGATGGGGAGAAGGTGGAGGTGTGGGGAGATGGAGAAGGAAGGTGGATGTGAGAGATGGGGAGAAGGTGGGTGGGGAGAGATGGGGAGAAGGTGGATGGGGAGATGGGGAGAAGGTGGAGTGGGGAGATGGGGAGAAGGTGGATGGGAGATGGGAGAAAGGTGGGTGGGGGAGATGGGGCGAAGAGTGGAGTGGGGAGATGGGGAGAAGGTGGGTGGGGAGATGGGAGAAGGTGGGTGGGAGATGGGAGAAAGGTGGAGATGGAGATGGGGAGAAGGTGGGTGGGAGATGGGAGGAGTGGGTGGGGAGATGGGAGAAGGTGGGTGGGAGATGGGAGGAGAAGGTGGGTGGGGAGATGGGGTTAGGTTTGAGTTGTGACTCCTATCATTAGTATCACCAGGTGTTAATCGTGTCACCTGGGAACCTCCTTCACCCCTAGAGCCACATCAAAAACCTCTGGCTCATATCCGAACACCTGTGGTTTTTATCGAACACCTGTCCTGAATCTACGTGACTTTTATCCGAACACCTGTTTTGATTCCTCCAGAGTTTTATCCGAACACCTGTCGCTTATATCTAGACACCTGTCCTGAATCTTCGTGACTTTTATCCGAACACCTGTTTTGATTCCTCTGGCTTTATCCGAACACCTGTTTTGATTCCCTAGCTTTAATCCGAACACCTGTTTGATTCCCTCTAGCTTTTATCCGAACACCGGTTTGATTCCTCTGGCTTTTATACGAACACCTGTTTTATTCCCTCTGGCTTTTATCCAAGACACCCTGTCGCTTATATCCGAACACCTGTCCTGAATCTACGTGGCTTTTATCGAACACCTGTATATCTACGTGGCTTTTATCGAACACCTGTGAGTGATTCATCTATATTCTGACACCTGGTGAAATTATCCCAATACCTGTCTGAATCACCTTGGAGCACATTCGAACACCTGTCCATCACACCTGCGTCTTAGTTGGCTTGTTTGCGTGTTTGTTTGACTTCATCTTGCAGGAGGGACCGAATCCTATATACACACTCAAGCAACACACTCTTAACTCAACCACGCACTCAAAAACTCAAGCAACACACACTATCTCACTCACGCACTCAAATACCCCTGGAACACACACTAACTCACTCAACCACGCACTCAAAACTTAAGCAACACCTCCTATCTCATTCACGCACTCAAACACTCCTGGAACACACACTAACTCACTCAACCACACTCAAAAACTCAAGCAACACACCCTATCTCACTCACTGCATCAAACCTCCTGGAACACACTAACTCACTCAACCACGCACTCAAAACTCAAGCAACACTCTATCTCACTCACGCCTCCAAACCTCCTGGAACACACACTAACCCACAACCACGCACTCAAACAAGTAACCACACACTATCTCACTGCACTCAAATACTCTTGGAACACACCTAACTCACTCAACCACACATCAAAACTCAAGCAACACACTCTATCTCACTCACGCACTCCAAGCTCCTGGAACACACATTAACTCACTCAACAACCACGCACTCAAAAACAGTAACACACTATCTCACTCACGCACTCAAATACTCTGAACACACACTAACTCACTCAACCACGCACTCAAAAACTCTATGCAACACACTCTATCTCACTCACGCACTCAAAGCACTCCTGGAACACACACTAACTCACTCAACCACGCCTCAAAACTCCAAGCAACACACTCTTATCTCACTCCCACTCAAACACTCCTGGAACACACACTAACTCACTCAACCACGCCTCAAAAACTCAAGCAACACACTTCTATCTCACTCACGCCTCAAACACTCCTGGGACACACACTAACTCACTCAACCACGCACTCAAAAACTTTAAGCAACTACACTCATCTCACTCCACGCACTCAAACACTCCCTTTATTTCTCCTCCCTATTCCTCTTCTGTTCTCTCTCTCTCTCTCTCTCTCTCTCTCTCTCTCTCTCTCTCTCTCTCTCTCTGCAAAAACCTAACCTAACCTAACTTGAATTTGTTTACCATTTTTGTTATAGCCGAATTTTATATATTTTTATATATTAGGTGGGAAAAATAATAATTGCTTGTTAGGGCTGAATTAGTTAGATTAGGCCTAGTTAATTGTGCATATTTATACTGTATCCCATTATTGGTAGATTAATGTAATCCAGTGTTAATCTGTCTCATCTCACATACATACATACATACATACATCCATCCCACACACACACACACACACACACACACACAATATAGCCAGCTTAACTTAATCCAGGTGTTAATTACTCGGTACACGTATTAGTCAGGTACAGGGTGAACCGGAAACGTCAGTGTGTGAATGTTGGTAAGAGGGTTAATGTCCTGTTGGTTTAGGTGTGTTAAACCCTTTGATTGGTGGTTTAACTCTTGGTGGATGATGGTTTAACTCTTGGTGGCTTGTTTAACCCTTTGGTGATGATGGTTTAACTCTGTGGGTGGTTTAACCCTTTGATGATGATGGTTTAACTCTGTGGGTGGTTTAACCCTTTGATGATGATGGTTTAACTCTGTGGATGGTTTAACTTTTTGATGATGATGGTTTAACTCTCGGTGGATGATGGTTTGACGATCTTGGCATACCACACTACATAATTACCATCACACACTATTGTTACCACACCCGCGCTTCTCTGTCTCAACCACCACCAGTATCACCAATACTACCACTACCACCACTTCGCCACCACTACCATCACCTACCACCATCACCACCACTACCACTACTACTACCATCACCATCACTACACCTACCATCACCACCACTACCATCCCACTACCACTACCACCATTATCACCACCTACCACTACCACCATCACCACCACTACCACTACCACCATCACCACCACTACTACCACCATCACTACTACCACCACCACCACCATTACTACTACTACCACCACCACCATTACTACTACTACCACCACCACCACTACTACCACCACCACCATTACTACTACAACCACCACCACCATTACCACTACTACCACCACCACCACCACTACTACCACCACAGCCACCTGTACCTTGGAGCTCTATGGCATGTAGTCACACACACACACCACACACACACACCTGTTGGATGAAAATCTATACTAAATTAAAAACAAGGATCCGTAGCTGGTGTTAACTCTCTCTTCCTCTCTCTCTCTCTCTCTCTCTCTCTCTCTCTCTCTCTCTCTCTCTCAGGTGTTAGCCCCTTCCTAACCCCAGGTAGCGTTAGGGTGTCTAATCTTCAGGTGATTAAATTGACTTCCTGTAAACAACTGTACTAGGTCGTTAGGCGAACTACCCATTACACCCACAAAGGTAAACATCTGCCACACTTAATTGGACACCTGTTAATTCGAAGAGATGACATGTGTAAACACGTGTACAGTATTACATCAACACAGTCATATATATACCAAACCAGGTGTGTATGTATCATTTGTTATTGCTGTAACACGTGTTTGTGGGTCATTGTCTTGTCTAAACACCTGTAATATCTGTGTATCATATGGACAGGTGTGTGCATATTCTCAGATTTACAAGTTCTCACTGTATTTTGTAACCTGTCCCACATCTATCACCCTAAGATAACTGATTAATCACACCTGTAAAAAAGTTTCCGACTTAACACCTGTTCCACGTGTGTCCCTGGGGACGAACAGGTGTAAACACGTACCCTAATAATCTTGCATCTGTACATAACTTACCTGTTTATCACTAATTGGATAGGTGATGGTGGAAATTGCACAGGTGTAAACATTTGTTGGCTACTATCATACCTGCACACATACTGCAAGATTTCATAACAGCTGTTGGTATGTGGTTTAATTTTTCCTTCACTTGGGTTTAATTTTTCTCTCACTGGTTTAATTTTTCTCTCACTTGGGTTTCATTTTTCTCTCACTGGTTTAATTTTCTCTCCTTGGGTTTCATTTTTCTCTCACTGGTTTAATTTTTCTCCTTGGGTTTCATTTTTCTCTCACTTGGGTTTAATTTTTCTCTCACTTGGGTTTAATTTTTCTCTCCTTGGGTTTAATTTTTCTCTCACTTCGTCTTGGTGAGTGACAGGTAATGAGGAATGAGTGACACCTTGACACTTATATTGTCATTACTCCCTTCTGTGGTGAGGGGGAGGGCTGTGGTGAGGGGACTGTGGTGAAGGGGGTGTGGTGAAGGGACTGTGGTGAGGGAGGGTGTGTGGTGAGGGACTGTGGTGAAGGTGTGGTGAAAGGGGACTGTGGTGAGGAGGGGGCTGTGTGGTGAGGGGACTGTGGTGAAGGGGTGTGGGTGAGGGAGGGGCTGTGTCGGTGAGGGACTGTAGTGAAGGGGTGTGTTGAAGGGGACTGTGCTGAAAGGGGACTGTGGTGAGGGGAGGGGGGGCTGTGGTGAGGGACTGTGGTGAAGGTGGTGGGGTGAAGGACTGTGGTGAAGGGGGTGTGGTGAAGGGACTTTGTGGTGAGGGGGACTGTGGTGAGATTTCCTTTGTGGGCTTGACTCTGGGGGGGCTGGTGGGTGGTTATAGACAATAGTGGGCGTGAGAGAAATGAGAAGAAAAGAAAGCAACAAAGAGAGAGAGAGAGAGAGAGATCCTAACTTAATATAAGAAAAATAAGACCCCTGTATGGCAGCATTGTTAACTCTTGTAAACACCAATGTTTTTCTCAGACGTCTGTATTTATGTCTGGTAATTTATCTAACGTCTTAACTACCCTATTACTAATGACCAGTTGTGTAATAATGCGTAAAAAAATTGATTAATGAAGTAGTTAAGATGTGCGTTGTGAAGATGACGTGGCAAAATTTAACTAAGGTTTGTAACGTGGCCTTCAAGGTGTGTTATTAAATGCACAAGCAATTACACCTTCTCCTTCACTGGCTGGGTGGTTATCGTGACGTCAAATAAGGAACCAATCAGAACGAAGTACGTCACTCACACTTCCTCCATCACTGGCTGGGTGAGTATCGTGACGTCAACTAATGAACCAATCAACGCGAAGAACGTCACTCACCAGTTGAAACACTATTGGCTAATAAACAGACTCGATCCATTACGTCATTCAGGTGTAACCAATCAACGTGGTGTTGAATTGTTTATGTTTCAAGGGTAACTGATATATTTTTCAATGTTAATTAAGATTTTTATTCAGACACTAGGAGACATCTAGGAGACATTTAGGAGACAATAGGTGATTAACACAGATGGAGGAGACAATATGGAGAACTTACCTGCGTGGGGGAACAATCCGGTGTGCTTAATTAACACAAGGTGGGATTGTTATTGATGTGAACAATATTAAGTGGGCGAGATTCATGAACAAAGGGAATTTAGATGAACAAGAGGTGAACAAGATATGAACACTTGTGGCTTGACTGGGTGGTTGGGTGGCTTGACTGGATGGTTGGGTGGCTTGCCTGGGTGGTTGGGTGTTTGCCTGGGTGGTTGGGTGGCTTCCTGGGTGGTTGGGTGGCTTGTTTGGGTGGTTGGGTGGCTTGCCTGGGTGGTTGGGTGGCTTGTTTGGGTGGTTGGGTGGCTTGCCTGGGTGGTTGGGTGGCTTGCCTGGGTGGTTGGTTGGCTTGCCTGGGTGGTTGGTTGGCTTGCCTGGGTGGTTGGGTGGCTTGCCTGGGTGGTTGGTGGCTTGCCTGGGTGGTTGGTTGGCTTGCCTGGGTGGTTGGGTGGCTTGCCTGGGTGGTTGGGTGGCTTGCCTGGGTGGTTGGTGGCTTGCCTGGGTGGTTGGTTGGCTTGCCTGGGTGGTTGGTTGGCTTACCTGGGTGGTTGGGTGGCTGCCTGGGTGGTTGGGTGGCTTGCCTGGGTGGTTGGTTGGCTTGCCTGGGTGGTTGGGTGGTTGGGTGGGTGGTTGGGTGGCTTGTCTGGTGGTTGGGTGGCTTCCTGGGTGGTTGGGTGGCTTGCCTGGGTGGTTGGTTGGCTTGCCTGGGTGGTTGGGTGGTTGGGTGGCTTGTCTGGGTGGTTGGTTGGCTTGCCTGGGTGGTTGGGTGGTTGGGTGGGTGGTTGGGTGGCTTGTCTGGGTGGTTGGTTGGCTTGCCTGGGTGGTTGGGTGGCTTGCCTGGGTGGTTGGTTGGCTTGCCTGCGGTGGTTGGGTGGGTGGTTGGGTGGCTTGTCTGGGTGGTTGGGTGGCTTGCCATCTCTTATTTATTGACATCATAAGGCCGAATGTTTAGTACACAAGATCATGGGGGTCGTATCTACTGCCTCCCGTATACATACATACATACATACATACATACATACATACATACATACGTACATATCTACTTACTACATGTATACATACTTACCTTCATACATACATACATACATACTATAAACACATTGTCGCACACGTACAGACAAACAGATTAACACACACACACACACACACACACACACACACACACACACACACACGGTAGATGAGTCAAACGTTGCCTAATGAGTCACAGCGAAGAAATGACGCCATGTTTGAATGACTTACGCTTCTTCGTCATTATTGTCATTGTTGTCTCTATCATTATTATTATTTCTGTCATTATCATCATCATTATTATTGTCATTGTCATTATTGTATTATCCTTGTCATTATTATTGTCATTATCATTATTATTGTCATTATTATTGTCATTATCATTATTATTGTCATTATCATCATTATCATTATTATTGTCATTATCATCATCATTGTCATTATTATTGTCATTATCCTTGTCATTATCACCATCATTATCATTATTATTGTCATTATCCTTGTCATTATCATCATCATTATCATTATTATTGTCATTATCCTTGTCATTATTATTGTCATTATCACCATCATTATCATTATTGTCATTATCCTTATCATTATTATTGTCATTATCATCATCATTATCATTATTGTCATTATCATCATTATCATTATTATTGTCATTATCATCATCATTATCGTCAATATCTACAGTCTTCCTCCTCCTCTTCAACTTTCTCTTCCTCTTCTATTCCTCCTTTCCTCTTTCCCTCCCCTTTTCTTCGTCCTTCCTCCTCTTCTTCCTCCTTCCCCTTTTCCTCCCTCTCTCCTCCTCATCTCAGTCTAGTTGGAATCGATCCACTGCGGGCTGTGGTGACCCCACTGTGCTCACCTGGGACATGACCTAACCTGATCTCACTTAACATAAACTAACATGTACAATGATTTTAATATAACTACGATAATTGCACACACGCACACACACTACTACTACTACTACTACTACTACTACTACTACTACTACTACTACTACTACTACTACTACTACTACTACTACTACTACTACTACTTTTTTTCTCCAGCCTCCCCAATAGCCACACCTTCGCCACCATTTATTTACCTTAATATTAAATATCCTAATACGAAGCTATCCTATCTGTGTTAAATTAGTTGAGCCACAGATCATGCGGCATTCAGTGACTGTAGCCTCATAGTCAATATCTGCAGCAGTTGTCGGAGTAGGGGCAGAAGCTCTCGTTCCCTGAGGCAGAGCAAAGCCGACCTAAGGAGAGAGAAGGACAGTCGACATCTCATCCAGGCTGTAACATAACTTGTGGGCTGCTGCTGCTTCTGTTCGGAGATCATCTCCCCGAGTCTGGCGTAGAAACATCTTGCACTTGGTCCCATCCACCAGAGGGTTGTGAACACTAGAGGAGTGAAGCTGCCTTGATCAACGTTCTCAATTCTCTCCCCATGCCCTTCTCTTGTCGTTCTCGTTCCTCCTGTGTGCAGCATCGAGAGCTAGGTTACGGTGACATGCGGCCATGGGATCAAAAATCCTGATGTCGAAGAAAGCTCGCTGTCCCCGCGTCCAGAATCCTCGAGCACTGCCACACAGGCTTCGTTAGACTACTACTATTACTACTACTTTGCTGTCACTTGGTATAGAGTATGACGATCATCCAGCTATGATACAATGATATGAGTTATTAAGGATGTCACCTTCAGGAGGTTGATGAGTTCTGGTGAGGACCGATACAGGGACCGACAGAGTCGTGCACAGATGTTACACATGTGGAGGGCTACATCTACTGCGGGAGGGGCGGTGGCAGCGTCTTTCTGTCGTTGGCGCTTGTCTGCCTCGTTATGCAGTCGGGCTAACTGGAAAGTATTAACACCTTCTCGTGTGGTGCTCCTCCAAGCGTTATGGTGTGGAGTAATCGTCTCCCAGGTGAGGTCGATTTGGCACTTTCAGGTTTGTCTTAAGACTATCCTTATACCTTCTCAGTTGCCCCGCCAGCGTTACGTTTACTATTCGTTAGTGCCTGTAAGTAACTGCTCTGGCAGTCTATAGTCGTCCATGCCGGTAACATAGCCAGTCAGGGTAGTTGTTCATGGATAATGGTAGCCTCGATGCTCCTACAGTTGGTGTCAGCGAGAATACTGGCATGTGTTCTCTTCTTCCAGCAAACTCGGTGGATGGAACGTAGACTACGATGGTGAAAGTTTTCAAGTGCCTTGAGGTGCCTCCTGTATGTGACCCATGTCTCTGCCATGTCTCGCAGAGTAGGGAGGACCACTGCTCGATATACTTGTAACTTTGTAGATAATTTCAGCTCCCTACAGCTGAAGACACGGGTACAGAGTCTGCCCAAGGCTTGAGATGCACATCTGATCCGATTTTGAATCTCTTCATCGATGTCCGCGGTGGTGGGCGGTGGGGAGCCAGGTACTGAAAGTGGGTAACATTATAGGGGGTATTAAGCTGGATGGATGGTGGAGGATGGCTGAACCAGGGCAGGCTGGAGAGATCGAGTCTTACGTACATTCACCTCAAGGCCGAAGTGTGCATACGCATCTGTGTAGGTGTTGAGGATCTCCTGTAGGTCGTGTTCAGTGTGAGCAACAAGGTGGGGGTCGTCTGCATACTGAAGTTCAGTAATGGAAGCTGCCGACACCTTTGTTCCTGCCTGGAGTCCTCAACACACACACACACACACACACCGTTTAAGTAAATCTGTACAGGTAACAAGTTAATTTGCATACCAAGTCGACAGGTGTACAACGTAACACATACACTCATGCTTTATTACTTTCCATTATATGTGTAGTTTGAAAGGGAAAATATAATTAACTTGAGAGAATTGAGTCAAAATGTAATTAGTTATATTCTTGTTCTTCATATTATTATTATTATGATTATTATTATTATTATTATTATTATTATTATTATTATTATTATTATTATTTTTTATTATTATTTTATTATTTTCCTTCACAAATATTCATTACACAACAAATTAAATAAAATCAATATCCACACAGATTGAAGGAATATCCACACACGTCAAAAATACCCACACACCTGGATATTAGGAGGAAGGAACACTGATAAAGATTTGACAAAGAAAAAATGGAATAATCAAAGGAGGTAATAAATGGCGGTAGACGGAAAGAATGTATAAATGGTCTGCGGCTGCGGCTGGGGGGTGTGTTATTGGGAGGTCAATGACTGCTCTTGTCTGCCACCCTCTCCGCACCACACTACCCTCCACCCACTCATTCTTGTCTGCCTCCCACCCATCCCACCTGCTCGGCCTTACTAGTTCACTCCACTATACCCACCACCCAACCCTGCCACCCTCTTCTACCCCACACCCCTGCCACCCACCTCTTCTACCCCACCTGCCACCACCTCTTCTACCCCCCACCCTCTCCCTACCACCCACTAATTTTTGTTACATCACCCACCCTGCCGACCAAAATCACTGCCCACTCTGCCACCCACCCACCCACCCACTGACTAAATCACTTCTCACCCTCATTCTGTTAACACTTCCCTCCTCCTTCCCTACCCTCCCTCCCTCCTTCCCCTACCCCTCCCTCCTTCCTTCCCCTACCCTCCCCTCCTTCCCCTACCCTCCCCTCCTTCCCCCCCTCTCCCTCCCTCCTTCCCCTCCCCCCCTTCCTTCCTTCCTTCCTTCCTTCCTTCCCCCCCCCCCCTTTTCCTCTTAATGCCTCCGGTTTGTTTCTAATATGCAGAGTTGAAGGTCAGGTAATGGAAGGGGAAGGGGGAGGAGGGGGAGGGAAGAGATAGACAGAGAAGTGTGATAGAGAGACAGAGACAGAGAGAGACAGAGGCTAAGGTGATATTTAGAGGTGTGACTCATGGTGACAGTATATGTAGGGCAGTCAGTGCTGTCTGTCTGATTCTCTCTCTTTTTTTTTTCTCCAATTACAATTTATAATTTTTTTTTTTAATGTTTACAGTTTTTTAAATAATTGTGTTTTATTTGATTAATTATTTTCTTAGTTAATTTTTTTTGTTTTTGTTAATTGTTTTTTATATTGCAGGTATGTTTGTCAGGTGTGTTGGTTACCTGTATGGAACGTGAGTACAGGTGTGTTGGTTACCTGTATGGAACGTTAGTTACAGGTGTGTTGGTTGACTTAATTGTTGTTGTTGTTGTTGTTGTGTTGTTGTTGTTGTTGTTGTTGTTGTGGTCACCTGAAGATTAGTACGTATGTTTATTTTGATGATTAATTATTAATGCTACCTGGTTAGGTTAGGTTAGGTTAGGTTAGGTTGGAGTTGGGTTGGGTTGGGTTAGGTTGGAAGTTGGGTTAGGTTAGGTTGGGTTAGAGTAGTTTAGTTTGTTTAGTTTAGTTTGGTTAAGTTAGGTTAAATTAGGACGTGCTGAGTCAGGTTAGATTACTGATGGATTGGGTTGGTTAGGTTAGGTTAGGTTAGTGTTGGTTAAGTTAGGTTAAATTGGGACGTGCTGAGTCAGGTTAGATTACTGATAGATTAGAGTTGGTTGGGTTAGGTTAGGTTAGTGTTGGTTAAGTTAGGTTAAGTAGGACGTGGAGTTAGGTTAGATTACTTTGATAGATTAGAGTTGGTTGGGTTGGGTTTAGGTTAGGTTAGGTTAGTGTTGGTTAGTTTAGGTTAAATTAGGACGTGCTGAGTCAGGTTAGATTACTGATAGATTAGAGTTGGTTGGGTTAGGTTAACATTATTTTAAGTTAGGTTAGATCAGGTTGTGTTAACTTAAGTTGGGTTAAATTGGATTGAATTAGGTCAAGTTGGGTTAAATTAGGTCAAGTTGGGTTAAATTAGGTCAAGTTGGGTTAAATCAGATTAGGGCAGGTTACAGTAGGTTAGGTTAAGTTAAGTTTAAGTTAGGTTACCATTATAGGTGAAATAAACTAAGAGTGTCTAATATTCAGGTAATTAGAGTTGACTATAGGTAGACTCAGGTAATCTTGTGTACCTGTAGTGACGATAACAGTCAGTCCTTATAACCAGGTAATACTGTACTGACCAGTGGTATTATCCTGTGTCCTGATTACGTACATGCATAAATACGTACATACATACATACGTACATACATACTTTTATATACTCTTATATATAACCAGTGACGTCACATACCATTAGTGACGTCATCCATAACCAGTGACGTCACACACCATTAGTGACGTCATCCATAACCAGTGACGTCACACACCATTAGCGAGCTCCCCCAACGACCAATAACACCTCAATCAAGACCATCAGTGACGTCACCATAGCCCCCCACTCTGCCACACCGTGTCCACTACCACACACTTGAGGGAGATCCCCTACCCCCTCCCCCTCCTACCCTCCACCCTCCCCTCCCCTACCCTACCCCTCCCCTCCCCTACCCCTCCCTACCCCCTCCCCCTATCTCCTCCCCTACCCCTCCCCTACCCCTCCCCTACCCCTGATGGTCCTTCAAGCAGTATTTGAGCAATATTGGTTAGGTCAGGTCAGGTCAGGTC
>NW_024737646.1:72500-103757 GCF_018991925.1 Homarus americanus
TTAATCTAACCCTAAATCCCCAGGTATAGAATATTTTAGCCCATAGAGTGAATGAAAATTTTGTGGGGGGCTGATCTTCATGTGATGTAATGACCACGATAATAAGGTAACATGGGTATTAAGTTACATCAATTTAAGTCAAATATTCCAGGAAATTTTATGGAAGTTTTGGTTTAATATTTACAAGTATAAATAGTGGTTTAAAGTAATGTTTTTATGGTATGTAATAAACCTCGTGTGCCGTGTTTGTTTTGGCTGTGACAATGTGAATCAATCAATCAGATGCCTTAGTTGGATATTGATATCTGTTGGTTATTTACTGTTTATAACAACGGGAACGGGTTGGCTATGGAGAATATGATAACGGGAATGACTAGAGGCTGTTTAAACCGTTGTCCAATACGCTGTTTAGCAATACGTTTGGCGACAGCTTGAAGTCATAACAAGATCTCATATCATAAGTAAATACTAACGTAACTATGTTTATTTTGCGTTATAATTACCACTAAAATCATAATTGAGGATTTAATGTAAGACAAATTCAAAGTGAAGTGTTCATAATGGTTCAAACTAGATGAATTATTGTCACTTGAAACCTTAGGTAAATTAATAACCATATATATTGTAGTTAAATTTGTATGTTTTATATATATATATATTTTAAAGCAATTGTTTTTTTAATTGTAATTGATAGATAAACATATATATTACGTTCTAATGAATTAATGACTTTATTACAAGTTATGGCAGTATTAAGGTATTGAAAAGTTTATATTATTTATTTATATAACTATCGTAAAGGATTATTAGTGTTATAAATTAATAGTTTGAGAGTAATTAAATATTGTACCTCGAACCATGGGTATTTTACATTGACCAATCAGGAGCCGGAAAGACCGAACCACCATAGGAGAGACGAGACGGGGGAAAGTTTTCATTTAATTTGTACTTTTTTCAGCATTAATGGCGATGATTTAACGTCTTTAGTGTTAGTTGAGAAAATACCATCTGAAGTGACAGTCGGGGGTAATAGCATCGAGGAGGGTACTGGTAAGAATCGTCCCGTATTATTTTTTTTTATTAATTTTCACTTTACCTTCGCGGGTTTAATATTTTCACTTATGGGTTTAAGTTCATCCAGTTTTAGATAAATTATGGTTTAATTTAGGATACCATTATATGTTTTATGTCATTTGACCTATTATAAACATTGGATCACATGAAGATTAGTCACCCATATTTTACCTTCACATTAATCACCAAAACTTAATCTAACCCCACAAGAAGTATTGGGGGTGGTTAATCTTCAGGTGAAATAAGCTGGGGGATAATCTTCAGGTGAAATAAGCTGGGGGTTAATCTTCAGGTGAAATAAGCTGGGGGTTAATCTTCAGGTGAAATAAGCTAGGGGCTAATCTTCAGGTGAAATAAGCTGGGGGATAATCTTCAGGTGAAATAAGCTGGGGGATAATCTTCAGGTGAAATAAGCTGGGGGATAATCTTCAGGTGAAATAAGCTGGGGGATAATCTTCAGGTAAAATAAGCTGGGGGATACTCTTCAGGTGAAATAAGGTGGCGCTAATTTAAAGGTGAAATAAGTCCGGATTGCAATGGGTTTTAATTTTTTTTTGCCATTATCCTTCACTGGACTTAGTCAACCGGATTTATAGGTTAACAGGATTTGCAACTTAACCGGATTTATACGTTAACATGATTTACAGCTTAACCGGATTTACAAGTTAACCGGATTTACAGCTTAACCGGATTTACTAGTTAACCGGATTTGTACGTTAACAGGATTTACAAGTTAACCGGATTTACTAGTTAACCGGATTTACAACATAACCGGATTAGCAAGTTGTGCATTTTGTGGTACCATTTGATAGTCTACATAGTTTGTTCTTATACATATGTATTGAGTATGATACATAGATACATCAGTTGTATACATACAGTAGTGGTCTCTCTCTCTGTGCATGTTTCAAATGTATCAAATACGTTAACAAATGCCTATTAATAGGAGCTACAGCTGGTTTCAAAAAAAATATATGATTTCATATTTGATTTAGACATAATGATATAATATACTGAATATATTTACAGGCCGTACAGCACATAAATCAGGAGTTTATTATTTGAAGGGCCAGATGGACAAAGCAACCCAGTGCCTTGCAGGAGGCCGATTGAGGATGGGTACCCAGGGTGGAGAGAGCGTTGGTGTAGCCGGAGTATTCTGCGCCGAGCATGAGTCTGCAGGCCCTTTTCTGTACCTTCTCTAGCTGACGTTGTTGGGTGGAGTTGAGAGAAGACGACCAGGCTGGTGACGCATATGTTAGTTTGGGGAGAATAAAGGCGTTGTAGATGGTCCTCAGCTCTGGCGTGGGTGTCCCAAGTGACCTAAGTCGTTGTAGCATGTAGAGACGGTACGAGGCTGCCTTGACTGTGTTATTTACACGGGCCTTCCAGTCCAGTTTGTTGTCTATAGTTACACCCAGGAGTTTGGCAGACTGCACCAGCTGGAGAGGATGGGCACCCACTGTGACTGCTGGGGCTTGAGTGGTGGCGGTATTGATGTGCATGACTACGGTTTTGGTGTGGTTGATGGTGACCCTGTTCTCCGTAGTCCATACCTGTAGCCTGTCCAGGGTGCCTTGTAGCGATGAGTAGTCTGGTGCGGTGTTGTCCACTGTAACCCCCACAGTGCAGTCATCCACGTACTTCCACCTGTGAGGAGTGTCCGATAGAGCGTCGTTGATCAGGATTAGGAAGCACAGTGGTCCCATCTTGGTCCCCTGGGGAACACCGCAGGTGAGGTGTTGGAATGTATGTACTGTATGTATGTAACCCCCTCCTGGCTAGTGGCAATATATCATGGCCATTAGACACACACACACACGTACATACATACATACATACATACATACATACATACATACATACATACATACATACCACCAAGCACTGGAAAGGTTTGGCAGCCAATTAATGCACCACCCTCGTCATCGCCGCCACCTGCCACCTGCAGCCCCCCGCCCACCTGGCGCAGTCCGCCACTACAACAAAATTCAGCCCATAAGAGCCCGCACCGATAGATATAAGAACAGCACCATCCCATCTATTGTTAAAATAATAAACAACTCCTGATTTATGTACTGTACAGCCCTGTAAATGTACAGTATTCAACTCATATCGTTATGTCTAAATCAAATGTAAGTTTGCATATTTTCAGCCACCGGCTGCAACTCTATTAGTAAACCGTTTATTATTACACACACACACACACACTGACAGACACCGCCCAGACACACACACACACACACACACACACACAAACACACACTGACAGACACCGCCCACACACACACACTGACAGACACCGCCCGGACACACACACACACACACTGACAGACACCGCCCAGACACACACACACACACACACACACCTGACAGACACCGCCAGACACACACACACACACACACACACACTGACAGACACCGCCCCACACACACACCACCGGACACACACACACACACACTGACAGACACCGCCCAGGACACACACACACACACACACACCTGACAGACACCGCCCCACACACACACACACACACACACACACACACACACACTCTGACACCGCCCCACACACACACTGACAGACACCGCCCGGACACACACACACGCACACACACTGAGCGGACACACACACACACACACACACACACACACACACACACACACACACACCTCTGACAGACACCGCCACACACACACTGACAGACACCACCGGACACACACACTGACAGACACCCGGACACACACACACACACACACACACACACTCTGACAGACACCGCCCACACACACTGACAGACACCGCCTGACACACACACACACACACACTGACAGACACCGCCCGGACACACACACACACACACACACACACACACACACACACACACACACACACACACACACACACACACTGACAGACACCGCCCGGACACACACACACACACACACACACACACACACACACACACACTCTGACAGACACCGCCCACACACACACTGACAGACACCGCCCGGACACACACACACACAGTCACACACTGACAGACACCGCCTGGACACACACACACACACACACACACACACACACACACACACACACACACACACACACACACACAGACAGACAGACAGACAGAAGACAGACAGACAACAACACTTAACGGGACCACATAGGTGAAGGAGGGGGTTAAAGGTGAGGAAAGTTGTCAGGTAGGTTTAACACATCCCCTTCTCCTCCTCTGGCTGCGTTGTCCTACAAGAATCCTGCAGTACACTATCACTACTACCACCACCTCACTATCACCACCATCACTACCATCACTACCACCACCATCACTACCACCACCATCACTACCACCATCACTACCACCACCATCACTACCACCACCATCACTACCATCACTACCACCACCACCACCATCACTACCATCACCACCACCACCACCACCACCATCACCACCACCATCCACCACCATCACCACCATCATGTAGTATGTGTATAGGAGTCGCTGGGGTGGTGGTGGTGTGGTAATTTAATATTTTTATTTTTTTTTTTGTTTGGAGGGGGTTGAATGACTCTCCCTCCTCTGCCTCCCCTCTCCCCTTCCTCTCCTCCCTTCCCATTGTCATTCCCCTCCCCACCCTCCCTTCTCCCCCACTCCCTTCTCCCCACCTCCCAACACCACCAGCTTATTTTAACCAATGACTAAACACCATATGAGATAAGCTGTTTGGTTAACCTCCAGTGTATTTTAATCCTACAGTAAAAATAAGCAGAGGGGCGCAGGAGCTAATCTTCATGTGATCAAGCTTATTTAAGTAGGTGACCAATACTACTGACTTGGTCTAAATGGCAATACCTAAAAAATTTTATATGTTTGGTGAGGTTGGTAGTTAGGTGGTAGGATAGGTTAGGTTAGTTAGGTGGTTAGATAGGTTAGGTTATTTAGGTGGGTTAGGTTGGTTAGGTTAGGTTAGTTAGGTGTGTTAGATTAGTTGAGGGATAGGTTAGGAGTTAGGTGGGTTGGGTTAGGTTAGCTACGTGTGTTGGGTTGGATAGGTTAGTTATTAGGTGGGTTGGTTAGGTTAGTCAGGTGGTTGGTGTTAGGTGGGTTGGGTTAGTTAGGTGGGTTGCTAGATAGGTCAGGTGGGTTGGGTTAGTTAGGTGGGTTGGGTTAGTTAGGTGGGTTGGGTTAGGATAGGTCAGGTTGGGTTATTAGGTGGGTTGGGTTAGGTTAGTCAGTGGGTTGGGTTAGGTTAGTCAGGTGGGTTGGGTTGAGTTAGGTGGGTTGGGTAGATAGTGGGTTGGGTTAGGTTGGTGAGATAGGTCAGGTGGGTTGGGTTGTTAGTGTGTGTCTGGGTTGAGTAGGTGGGTTGGGTTAGTTAGTTAGGTGGGTTGGGTTAGGATAGGTCGGTGGGTTGGTAGTTAGTGGGTTGGGTTAGGTAGGTGTGGTTGTAGTTAGTGGTAGTAGGTTAGTCAGGTGGGTTGAGTTATAGGTGGGTTAGGTTAGGTTGGGTTAGGTTAGTTAGGTGGGTTGGGTTAGGTTATGGTATGTTTGGCAAGGTTAAATTTGATAAAGATTCACTTGTTTGTAAATATTTGTCTTACACACACACACACACACACACACACACACACACACACACACACACACACACACACACACACACACACTCTTAAGGAGGGGAATTGAGCTGTTTTATGTTTTTTGTGAATATTAAAATACATATCACTTAACCTAACCCTAATCTAACCTTGATGAAGAGGGATTAGCCTTTTAACCCCTAATCTAACCTATATGAAGAGAGATTAGCCTTTTAATCCCTAATCTAACCTTGATGAAGAGGGATTAGCCTTTTAACCCTTAATCTAACCTATATGAAGAGAGATTAGCCTTTTAATCCCTAATCTAACCTATATGAAGAGGGATTATCCTTTTAACCCCTAACCTAACCTATATGAAGAGGGATTATCCTTTTAACCCCTAACCTATAATGAAGAGGGATTATCCTTTTAACCCCTAACCTAACCTATATGAAGAGGGATTATCCTTTTAACCCCTAACCTATATGAAGAGGGATTATCTTTTTAACCCCTAACCTAACCTATATGAAGAGGGCTTATCCTTTTAACCCGACTCTAGAATCTAAGACCTGCTTTGTTTTTCAGTTGAAGAGTGGTGCTAGGACTGACACGCCGTGCATGCATAAAATACACTGTTATGGACTGCTTGTGGTGTGCGGTAACCCCCCCTCACCCTCCTTAATATAAACAACAGCTCAGTGGTGATAATTATGACATTATAGAAACAAGAGTGATTAGACACGGTGCAAGAGAATGACTTATAAGATAACACGAGGTAAGTCCGTAGATTATTATTAGTATTTTGAAGGAGATTATTTTAACTCGTGTGAATACTGATTTAAATGACCTATAAAGCGCACACACATCTATGAACACACACCCCCACACACACACACACACACCTATACACACACACCCCTACACACACACACACCCCTACACACACACACACCCCTACACACACACACACCCCTACAGACATTCTTACACAGTTACGATGGTCGATTTGTTAGTGGGAAGGGAATTGAGGAAACTGATTTATTTATTTATTTTATTTTTAGGTGTTGGGAAGAAGTTTAATTGGGTAGTTTGCATTTTGTTGTGTAATTTGAGGATAGTTAAGGATAGGCTGTTGTAGGTTAAGAACATAAGAATGGAGGAAACTGCAGCGGGTCCATACTGGGTAGTCCCGTGTACACCCAACCTCTATCACTCATATATCCATCTAACTTACTGTATGTTTGAAGCTATCCAGTGTATTAGAGTTAATGATGATATTTGGTAACTTGTTCCACTCATCCACTACTCTATTTCCAAACCAATGTTTACCTATCTCCTGCCTAAATCTAAATAGTATGTCTAATTTAAAACCATTGTTGCGAGTTCGCTCCTGGTTGGATAGTTTGAGTACCTTTGTTTAACCCTGATTTCCATTTATACACCTCATCATATCGCCCCTCACTCTACGTCTCTCGAGGGAGTGCAAATTAAGATGCTTTAACCTGTCTCTGTACTCAAGGTTCCTAATGCCCGGGATTAGTCTTTTCATTCTCCTCTGAATGCTTTCTAAGGATTCTATATCCATTCTGTAGTACGGTGACCAGAACTGAACTGCGTAATCCAAGTGAGGTCTAACAAGCGCAAGCTATAGTTTTAGGATGACCTCACTAGTCTTGTAACTAACACTCCTTTGTATGAACCAAAGTACAGTGATATCTCAGTTAGCCGGAACAATTGGTGCAGAGTACCAATCTCGGGAAAAAAAAATCCCTCATCCTAGGAATTTTCCGGGTAACAGACAAATTTTCTCGTAATTTCCAGAAAATGCTCCTGATTTTCATCCCTCGAACCTGGAAAAACTCCTTCCCCGGAATTTTCCGGTTATCCGGAAAATTTTCCCCCAATTTTCCGGAAAATGAGCCCCTCGGAAAATTGTTCCCAAAGCCGGAATTTTCTTGAAAATTCCAGGTTTGGGCATTTTCCGAGAAAATTTCTATTCCTGCTATCGGAGAGTTCCAAGTTTAGGGATTCCTGCTAACAGAGATATTACTGTACTGTGTTGCCTTGTTTCGACCAAATACACATTGTTGACTTAATTATCCCCGTCTAACTGATTATATATATATACAGTCGACCCTCGTTAATTCGGACCCCTTTAATCCGGATTTCGGATAATTCTGACAAAATCTGAACAAACTTTTTATTTATTTATTTTTTTTGGATTTGTAGGAATATTACCTATGCGGACCTTAAGCTAAAATGCTGGTGCATGATGGGAAGGGCGAGGAGCAACTTATAGCTTCAGACATGAAAAATATTTACCATTTACTGCCAGTAAACAATGGAAACATAAAATATGTACCAATTAGTAATGAAAAGTTGTGCAGTTCCTTCAGAAAATGAAGCTCACCAACTTACAATAGGCTAAATTACCTTACAACGTATTTTCAGTAGTCTATGTTGAAGTTCTTAGCACAGGCTAACTTATCATATCATATACGGTATCACAGTTCTCATTGATCTACAAAAAATACCGGTAATAAAAACCTTTTCGATATTTCACACTTAATATAATACCCGGTAATCTACTTCAACCTCCTATTGTTCACAACGACGCATCACTCACCACCAGCTGTTGAGTATCAGCTAGACGGTACACGTGTTTTTCGAATCGTTTTCAGTTAAAAAACTATTACATCACATGTATATTTTACCTAAACTGCGCCTGAATGAATATATTCTCGGAAATAAATAGTAGTTTTGCTGAAACGTGATGTATTTTAATGTAAAATAGGATAAAATACATGTCGAAAACAAAAGATTTTACCTATGCTTCCGATGTTCTTGAGATGTTACTCGTTTTTTTACTAGTTTTCGGTTAAAATACTGTTATATCACAATGGTATTCTATTCATACTGTGCTTGATATAATACATTCACGGAAATGTAATATTTTTGCTGAAATGACGTACATATTACAGTGGAAAGTGGGATAAAATCGTGACGAAAACAATGACTTTGAAATATAATGCAATATTAACCCCTAAATCGGTTAATTCGGACAATCAGCTAAAACGGACACCCTTCCCTATTAGTCCGAATTAATGACTGTATATATATATATATATATATATATATATATATATATATATATATATATATATATATAGAGAGAGAGAGAGAGAGAGAGAGAGAGAGAGAGAGAGAGAGAGAGAGAGAGAGAGAGACCGTCATATGGAGGTTTCGCTTCATTGTAGACAGGAGTCAACAGGTGAATAGGAAGCAATGTTATTTATTACTGGCTGGTGTATATTTTTAAGCCCTTATATATTGTGTGTGAAAATAGACGATATATAGGGTGTACCAGAAAAATGTCCCTCCCTTCCTGCCACCCTCCCTGTCTCCCTCCCTCCCTCCCTCCCTGCTGCCACCTTCCCTGCCTCCCTGCTTGCTCCCTGAGACACTGAGTTGGAGGGCAGGAGGGTGGTAGAGGAAGGGAGGACATTTGTTCTAATAATCCTTATATATTGTCTATTTTCACACACAATATGTAAGCCATTTGGTCTCTATCACCACCTTAAGGGGTGAACATGATGACAAACCCTGAGTACAATGATTTAACCCCTTGAGTACAATGATTTAACCCCTTGAGTATGGAGGATTTTACCCCTTAAGCATGATGACGTGATTACTTAAAGGGTTATGTCCAGAGGTTAAGGGCTTCTATCAGGAGTTCAAGGTTAGCATGATAATACTGTTGATACCTGTGTGTGTATGTATGTATGTATGTATGTAAATTGAGTTGTTGATGCTGGTCGTCTGCCTAAAATAGTGTATGTAATAATAATAATTAACGGTTTATTGAAAGAACTTGGCAGCCAAAAAGTTAAAAATATAGTTACATAATTGGGGAATGGGTCTCTTGATTTACAAATAATATACAAGTAACATAAGTGATACAAATATGATATATAATAACTAGGTGGGGAGAAGGTCATACTACAGGGCATTTCAACACAGTGACAGTGTAGGTAAGATTGGCTGGGAGTGAATACACTGGTTTATTACAAGTTGTTGGTAATTTTACAATGGTTGGGACTGGGCTGTTCTTATAGCATCAGTACGATGCTCTTATGGGCTGGATGTGGTTGTGGTGTCAAACAGCAATTCTCGGGCGAGGGATCTCGGTGGTAGTAGGAGCCGGTGTCGAGGATGGTGTAGAAGCTTCTCCCCATTTGCAGATGAGGTCGTGGTGATGGTCAGAGAGAGCCGAGAGGGTCAGTGTGTTGAGCTTCTTGATATGTGGAGTAGGAAGGGAGAGAATAATCTTGCATGCCTCTTCTGCACTTTCTGGGTGTTTACATTGTGTGGCATTTAGGGAGGAAGACCAGGTAGGGGAGGCATAGGTGAGCTTGGGAAGTATGAATGTTGAGTAAACACTGAGGAGCTCGGGTGTAGGAACTCCAAGAGACTTGAGTCGGCGGAGGAGGTGGAGACGGAAACTGGAGGATTTGACAACTTCACTGACGTGTGGTTTCCAATTTAGTTTGTTACCTATAGTGACGCCGAGGAGCTTAGTGGAGTCTACAACCTGGAGTGTGTTGGGACCTAAAGTAATGGAAGGAGGTGGGACAATGTCGGAGGAGAGGTTGATGTGCATAACCATGGTCTTGGTATGGTTGATGGTGACATGGTTGTTGGTGGCAGTTTTGGAGACTGTTCAATAAATCCTGAAGGCGGTATAGTTGGGACAGAGTTGTTGACGCTGATCCCAATGGTGGAGTCGTCGACATATTTCCAGCGAGCAGGGGTTTCTCTTAGGGCATCATTGATGAGCATAAGGAAGCATAGTGGTCCCATCTTGGTGCCTTGGGGACGCCACAGGTGAGTGACTGAAAAGTGGAGCAGCCCTCGGAATGCAGCTCTGTGTCGGTCATCAAGGAAGTCTGTAAGCCATGGCAAAGACTTCTCCGAAACCGGATGACAGCTTTGTTGATGATTAAATTGTGGTCGAGTAGGTCAAATGCCTTGGTGTGTGTGTGTGTGTGTGTGTGTGTGTGTGTGTGTGTGTGTGTGTGTGTGTGTGTGCGGGCGCATGCCTGGGACGATTTCTGCTCACTCCTCAAACACACACTCAAACTACACACACATACCGTCCAAATACCCTGTCAAAAATCTGAAGGAAAGGTCAAATCAGAGCCTTTGTTTGTTGTAAAGAATTCGGAATATCCTTGGTAAGTTATATAATTGTACTTGAGTTGATTGACTTGTCTCGAGTTTGTCTTCCTGTGTATAGAAATGTCTTGTCTTGATTCGCTGTTGTTCATTGGATTATTCATGGTTTTATTTATTATTCATTTTAAGGGTCAGATTGGGATAAATTGTCCTGACCTGACCTATACCTTACCTTTACCTGACCTTACTTTACTACCTTTACCTTACCTGACCTTTACCTTACCTTACCTGTTGAAGATGTGTCTCAGAATGACCATGCTTTAGGGACTATCTTAACACTGCTTTATTCAATCTTTTCTTGTACAGTTTTAATATAATACATCTGTGTGTGTGTGTGTGTGTGTGTGTGTGTGTGTGTGTGTGTGTGTGTGTGTGTGTGTGTGTGTGTGTGTGTACAGCAAGGCGTAAAGTAACTGCGGGTGTGAGAGATTTCCAGGTAGCGAGTCGACTCAAACTAAGGACAAAATCCTGGAATTTTTCTGCGGACTGGGAAAAGTTTCTTGGAATTTGATGGAAAAAAATGCATTAAGTCGTCCTTAGAATTTGCGGCCAAACCCAGAAAAAAACCCTAACAATTTAAGAGAGAATTTTGGAAACTTTCTCTCGGAATTTTATAGAATGAGATTTTTTCCAGAATTTCCCTTTGAATTGTTCGGAAGGTCGCAGATTTTACAACCTCGGGAAAATCGCTCCCAAACCCGGAAAATACTGAGTAAGTTTCTTCGGCTAAGAGATATTACTGTACTGTACTTAATGCCACCTGACCTGACCTGACCTGACCTGACCTCTCCTCTTTACTCATCATGGGAAAGATACACAGGATGAATCAGTGGGCTCTCTTTTTTCTCTCTCTCTCTCAAATAAATTAACCAAGGTATAATTGAATAATTTTCTGGGCTGAACAACACACACACACACACACACACACACACACACACACACACACACACACACACACACACACACACACACACACACACACACACACACACACACACACACACACACACACACACACACTCACCACACACACACACACACACACACACACACACACACACACACACACACACACACACACACACACACACTCACTCACTCCTCACTCCTCACTCACTCACTCACTCACTCCACTCACCACTCCTCACACACACACACACACACACCACACACACACACACACACACACACACACACACACACACACACACACACACACCGAAGGTCAAGACGTACCTGGCGCTCTCTCCAGGAGCAGCCAGTCCAACTATTAAAGATTGGCCCCATACAACTCTCCCTCCCTACAGACCCTCCTCCCCACAGGAATATCAACAAGTTCACGCCAGAAGTTACTATTTCATTTAGGAAAGGAATGGAACCAGTGTTAAACAGAGGTGAACAGTGGTGAACAGTGCTTAAGTCAGTGAGAACAACTCAACAGTAACAGTGGTACCCAAGTTGACCTTCACACAGTGAGGTCCCAGGTACCCAGTGATAACGGCCCAACCCAACAACCAGGGATGTGTTAATCCGTCTACGATAGGAAGGCCTGGGACCACACCTCACTCATAGAACACCGTCTGTGAGGGAATTAATACACCACGTGATCCCTCATAACACTATCTGTGAGGAATTACTACACCACGTCAAGTCCCTCATCACACCATCTGTGAGGTAATTACTACACCACGTGGTCCCTCATAACACTATCTGTGAGGAATTACTACACCACGTCAAGTCCCTCATCACACCATCTGTGAGGTAATTACTACACCACGTGGTCCCTCATAACACTATCTGTGAGGAATTACTACACCACGTGAGGCCCCTCATAACACCATCTGTGAGGAATTACTACACCACGTGAGGTCCCTCATAACACCATCTATGAGGTAATTACTACACCACGTGGTCCCTCATAACACCATCTGAGGGAACTACTACACCACGTGAGTTCCTCCTAACACCATCTGGGAGGGAGTTACTACACTACGTGAGGCCCCTCATAACACCATCTGTGGGGAACTACTACACCACGTGAGGTCCCTCCTAACACCATCTGGGAGGGAGTTACTACACTACGTGTTTGCTGTTCAACACCTACATTAATCTGTATGTTCACTGTATGTTCCTTCACCTTTCTCTAATGAAGGCTTTTGTTAAACCACCAATGTATGTAATAAGTCATTTATGCCCAATGTATATTTTCAGCCTTCGGGCTGCAGAACTTTTTCAATAAACCGTTAATTATTATTATTATTATTATTATTATTATCACACATACACACACACACACACACACACACACACACACACACACACACACACACACACACACACATACATACACACATACATACACACACACACACACACACACACACACACACCTCACACACTCCTCACTCACACACACACACACACACACACACACACACACACACACACACACACACACACACACACACACACACACACACACACACACACACACTCACTCACTCCTCCCTCCTCCTCACTCACTCACTCCTCCTCACTCCTCACTCCTCCTCCACTCACTCCCCACTCACACACACACACACACACACACACACACACACACACACAGGGCTATATAGTTCAAGATGGCCTGAATATACACAACATGACTGGCCTATGTTCAGTAAAGTGGTATGCATTAAACAACCAACCACAGGCGTGGGAGAGAGAGAGAGAGAGAGAGAGAGAGAGAGAGAGAGAAGTGACCCCAACTCCACTCAACCCACCCCAACCCTCCGCCCCACTCCGCCCTCCATCTGTTCATTGACCTCAGGTATTTGGTTTAACTGAAGGATTAGATAATGTACCCTTAAAAGATATTGATAGCTTATTTTGATGAGGGCGGATTAAACCATTGAAGTCTTAAACCAACATTCTTAAACCAATAATCTTGAACTATTGTCCTCGGGTGGGGGGGGGGTTTAGATTACTCCCCTCGCTCCTTCCTTCCCTCCTTCCTCTCCTAGTACCGTATACGCTTGTTTGTTTTGTCTTTCTGCTTATTTATCATTTTCTTTTATACCGAAGAATTTGTTATTGTTATTATTATTTTATTATTGTTGTGAATTCGTCTTTTTATTTTTTTATTTTTTATTTTTTCACAATTTTATTCATTATTATTATTTACATTATTCCTATTATTAATATTTATTATAGAGCTAATAGTTTATTGTTACATTATTGTATTATCATCATCATTACTCTTATTATTGTTGTTCTTTATTATTGATCTTTTGTTTTCACTGAGACACGTAAACACGATCAGTTACCCCAAGTTGGTGGTCTGTGTTTACAAGGCATCAGGAGACAACCAGCCGCAGAAAGGTTGGCAAACATTGTCTCCATGTGTGGCTGAGAGTTATGTAGGTCGGTAGGGAAGTGGGTTGTGTGTGGGTTTTGTGTGTGTGTGTGTGTGTGTGTGTGTGTGTGTGTGTGTGTGTGTGTGTGTGTGTGTGTGTGTGTGTGACCCTGACCCCAACCCTTTTGGTTTAGGTGGTTGTGGGTTTTGTAATTTTGGGGAACTTGTTTTTTGACCTTACCTTGACCCCTGACCACCCATGTTGTTTAGTTGTTTAGCTTGGTTGTGGGTTGTAACCTGTAGGGAATGTTCCTGACACCTAATCAAAGCCTAGCCCACCCCTAGCCCACCCCTAGCCCACCCTAGCCCCTAGCCCAAACCAAACGTCCGCCTCACCATTTTCTGATGCTATTCCTCTGGGCAGGCGTCCACAGGTTGTTGGTGGTAGGGTTATCTGATAGGCTGTATCAGTGAGTGCAGGTAGTAAGTAATTAGGATGGAGTTGGTATGTTATCAAGTGGGGTGCAGTTGATGGGTGAGTGGTAGTGTAGAGGTGGGTGAGTGGTAGTGTAGTAGGTGGTGGGTGAGTGGTAGTGCAGTTGATGGGTGAGTGGTAGTGTAGAGGTGGGTGAGTGGTAGTGCAGTGTGGGTGAGTGGTAGTGCAGTTGATGGGTGAGTGGGGTAGAGGTGGGGTGAGTGTAGTAGAGGTGGGTGAGTGGTAGTGCAGTTGATGGATGAGTAGTGTAGAGGTGGGTGAGTGGTGTGTAGAGGTGGGTGAGTGGTAGTGCAGTTGATGGATGAGTGGTAGTGTAGAGGTGGGGTGAGTGGTAGTGTAGAGGTGGGTGAGGGTAGTGCAGTTGATGGATGAGTGGTGTAGAGGTGGGTGAGTGGTGGTGTAGAGGTGGGTGGTGGTGGGGTAGGAGGGGTGGGTGGGAGTGGTGTGGGTAGAGGTGGGGTGGAGTGGGTGGTGTAGGGTGGGTGGTGGTAGTGTAGAGGGTGAGTGGTAGTGTAGAGGTGGATGAGTGTTTCTATGGGGATGCAGTTTGTCAAGGGTGTGTTGTTGGGTGGTAGGTAAAGGAAGAGAGGAGAATGGCGGTAGGGATGGTGAGGGAGGGGGGTGCCAGGTCTCTTCCTCTTCCTTCTCTTCACGTTCCTCCCTTCCTTGAGTTCCTCTCACCTTCCCACAACATACACATCCTCCCAGTGTCTACAGTAGATGGGTGCACCAACCAACATCCTCTAACCCAAAACAGTGGGAGGTGGAGGGAAGGGAGAGGTGGAGGGAAGGGGAGAGGGTGAGGGAAGGGGGAGGGGGTGAGGGAAGGGGAGGGGGTGGAGGGTAGGGGGAGGGGGTGGGAGGGATGGGGGAGGGGGTGGAGGGTAGGGGAGGGGTGGAGGGAAGGGGAGGGGAGGGGGTGGGAGGGAAGGGAGAGGGTGGAGGGAAGGGGAGGGGTTGAGGGTAGGGGGAGGGGTGGAGGGAAGGAGGGGGTGGAGGGAAGGGAGGGGGTGGAGGGTAGGGGAGGGGGTGGAAGGGAAGGGGAGGGGGAGAGGGGAGGGGAGGGGGAGGTAGGGAGGGGTGGAGGGAAGGGAGGGAGGGGTGGAGGGAAGGGGAGAGGAGGTGGAGGGAAGGGAGAGGGTGGAGGGAAGGGAGGGGTGGAGGAAGGGAGGGGGGGTGGGAGGAGGGAGGTTGGAGGGTAGGGGAGGGGGGTGGAGGGTAGGGGAGGGGTGGACGGTAGAGGAGGTGGACGGTAGGAGGGGTGGAGGGAAGGAGGAGTAGGATAAATGGTTCATGGACGATATTACTTCTTCCCTCTTTCCCCACACACTCCTCTCCACACACTTCCTCCCCCCACCCTCCCCCACTCCCCCACTTCTAAACAATGCACCAAAGGTTTGAAAACTTTGCCTGGTAATGACAGGTTGTCCATAATACAGAAGTGCTAAGTGGCTACTCATTAGTTACGGTCAGCCAATCAGAATGCAGTGTACTTGCAACGTCATACAGGAACGGAAGAAATGATTGGTTAGCCAATCGATTGACTTGAAAAATGCTATGGGTGTGTGTGTGTGTGTGTGTGTGTGTGTGTGTGTGTGTGTGTGTGTGTGTGTGTGTGTGTGTGTGTGTGTGTGCGTGCGGTGCCTCTCCTTCCTTCTTGTCTCCTCTTCTTCCTTTTCCTCTTTCTTTCCTTCATATCTCCACACACCACCCCCACATTCCCACCACTCACCCCCCACAGTATCATACAGGTTGGCTACACAGAGGCTCACTGTTTGGCCTACAGGTGTTCCAGGTAAACACGCCAGGTAAGAGGGGCAGAGTAGGCCAGCAGGTGGACGAGTTACATACTGCAGAGACTGGCTTGGTGGGTGACGTGTGTGTAGGCCTCATGGCTTGGTGGTGACGTGTGTGTGTGTAGGTCTATTTGTATCAGTAGGTGGAGGGGGGGGTTATATATAGCTTGTCTCTTTCTCCCTTTCTCCACCTCATCTGTTTGTGAGAGGAGGCCTTGTCTGGACTGTAAGACATCAGTATAGGTAAATGGTTGAATGGGTCTGTGTTTGTTTTGAGTCGCTGGTGTCAGTATTTTCTCCACTTTTACTCAGTTTTTCAGTATGGATTTTATTTATTATTATTTATGTGATTTTTTATTTGGGATTATCTACCCAGGCATAGGTTACTGACCCACATCGGTGCCTGGGGGGCGAAAATGTAATAATAATAATAATAATAAAGAACCGTAAAGAAATATAAATAAATGATCAGTAGTGAGAAACAATATATATCCCTTGTGTTGTGTTGTAAGAGAAACAATTGAGACCTTGAGGTAAATGAGGCAGAAAGTCAGATCATCAACCTGGGACTTGGTCACATATGGGCAGCAGTGTCCACCATTAGACAACACATTATGCTCCAATATCTTCCTAGTACCTCCTGTTTAGTAGATGTTTATTCTAAAGTTGATTTTATCCTCCTCTGCGTTTTTCAGTTCGTTTTCACTATTTCTTATTATTATTCATTTTGTTTCACACATATGTCTCAATGAACAAACAGAATTATACCAGAAATACCAATGGGCCAAGTTGAGGGGGAGGCCAGGGAAGACAGGGGTAGGGAGGTCCAGGTAGGACAGGGGTAGGAGGGCCAGGGAGACGGGGTAGGAGGTCTAGGGGAGACAGGGGTAGGGAGGGGCCAGGGGAAGACAGGGGTAGGAGGGCCAGGGGAAAGACAGGGTAGGGAGGCTAGGGGGACAGGGTAGGAGGGCCAGGGAAAGACGGGGGTAGGAGGCCAGGGAAGACAGGGGTAGGAGGGCCAGGGGAAAGACAGGGGTAGGAGGCCAGGAAAGACAGGGTAGGAGGGCCAGGGGAAAGACAGGGGTAGGGAGGTCAGGAAAGAGGGTAGAGGCAAAGGGGACAGGGGTAGGAGGCCAGGGGGAAGACACAGGGGTAGGAGGGCTGGGGAGACAGGGGCAGGAGGCCAGAGGGAAGACAGGGTAGGGAGGCCAGTGGGAAGACAGGGGTAGGGGAGGGCTAGAGGGAAGACAGGGCAGGGAGGCCAGGGAAAGACAGGGGTAGGAGGCTAGGGGAAGACAGGGGAGAGGGGCCAGGGGAAGACAGGGGTAGGAGGCCAGAGGGAAGACAGGGGTAGGAGGCCGTGGGACAGGGGTAGGGAGGCCAGGGGAAGACAGGGGTAGGAGGCTGGGGAAAGACAGGGGTAGGGAGGCCAGGGGAAAGACAGGGTAGGAGGCCAGGGAAGACAGGGGTAGAGGGCAGGGGAAGACAGGGTAGGAGGCCAGGGAAAGACAGGGGTAGGAGGCCAGAGGGAAGACAGGGTAGGAGGCCAGGGGAAGACAGGGGAGGAGGGGAAAGACAGGGGTAGGGAGTGCCAGGGGAAAGACAGGGCAGGGAGGGCCAGAGGGAAGACAGGGTAGGAGTGCAGGGGAAAGACAGGGCAGGGAGGGCCAGAGGGGAAGACAGGGTAGAGGCCAGGGGAAGACAGGGGAGAGGGCCAGAGGGAAGACAGGGGTAGGAGGCCAGAGGGAAGACAGGGGAGGAGGGGCCAGGGAAGACAGGGGTAGGGAGGGCTAGGGAAAGACAGGGGGGAGGAGGCCAGAGGGAAGACAGGGGTAGGAGGACAGAGGGAAGACAGGGGTAGGAGGGGCCAGAGGAAGACAGGGTAGGGAGGGCTAGGAAAGACAGGGGTAGGAGGCCAGAGGGGACAGTAGAACAGAGGGGAAGACAGGGGTAGGAGGGCCAGGGGAAGACAGGGGTAGGGAGGCCAGGGAAAGACAGGGGTAGAGGGCCAGGGGAAGACAGGGGCAGAGGGCCAGAGGGAAGACAGGGGTAGGGAGGGCCAGAGGGAAGACAGGGGTAGGAGGCCAGGGAAAGACAGGTAGGGAGGCCAGGGAAGACAGGGGTAGGAGGGCCAGAGGGAAGACAGGGGTAGGAGGGCCAGGGGAAGACAGGGGTAGGAGGGCCAGAGGGAAAGACAGGGTAGGAGGGCCAGAGGGGAAGACAGGGTAGAGGCCAGGGGAAGACAGGGGTAGGAGGCCGGGGAAAGACAGGGGTAGGGAGGGCTCAGTGGGAAGACAGGGTAGGAGGGCCAGGGAAACACAGGGTAGGGAGGGCTAGGGGAAAGACAGGGGTAGGAGGGCCAGAGGGGAAGACAGGGTAGGGGAGGGCCAGAGGGAAGACAGGGGTAGGAGGCCAGAGGAAGACAGGGGTAGGAGGCCAGGGGAAGACAGGGGTAGAGGCTGGGGGAAGACAGGGGTAGAGGGCCAGAGGGAAGACAGGGGTAGGAGGGCCAGAGGGAAGACAGGGGTAGGAGGCCAGAGGGAAGACAGGGGTAGGAGGGCCAGGGGAAGACAGGGGTAGGAGGCCAGGGGAAGACAGGGGTAGGAGGCCAGGGAAGACAGGGGTAGGAGGCCAGAGGGAAGACAGGTAGGAGGCCAGAGGAAGACAGGGTAGGGAGGCCAGGGAAGACAGGGGTAGGAGGCCAGGGACAGGGGTAGGAGGCCAGGGGGAAGACAGGGGTAGGAGGGGCCAGGGGAAGACAGGGTAGGAGGGCCAGGGGAAAGACAGGAGTAGGAGGGCCAGAGGGAAGACAGGGTAGGAGGTCAGGGAAGACAGGGGTAGGAGGGGCCAGGGAAAGACAGGGGTAGGAGGCCAGGGGAAAGACAGGGGTAGGAGGCCAGAGGAAGACAGTAGGGAGGGCCAGGGGAAGACAGGGGTAGGAGGCCAGGGGAAAAAGACAGGTAGGGAGGCCAGAGGGAAGACAGGGGTAGGAGGGCTAGGGGAAAGACAGGGTAGGGAGGGCCAGAGGGAAGACAGGGGTAGGAGGGTTGTGGGGAAGCATAGGTAGAGGCCAGGGGAAGACAGGGGCAGGAGGGCCAGGAAGACAGGTGAAAGAGGAAGACAGGGGTAGGAGGCCAGGGGAAGACAGGGGTAGGAGGGCTGGGGAAGACAGGGTAGGGAGGGCCAGGGAAGACAGGGGTAGGAGGGCCAGGGGAAAGACAGGGGTAGGAGGGCCAGGGGAAGACAGGGGTAGGAGGCTGGGGACAGGGGTAGGAGGCCAGGGGAAGACAGGGGTAGGAGGGCCAGAGGGAAGATGAGGTAGGAGGGCCAGGGGACAGGGGTAGGGAGGCCAGGGGTAGAGCAGGAAGACAGGCAGGAGGCAGGAAGACAGGGGTAGGAGGGCCAGAGGGAAGACAGGGGTAGGAGGTCAGAGGAGACAGGGGTAGGAGGGGCAGAGGAAGACAGGGTAGGAGGGCCAGTGGGAAGACAGGGGTAGGAGGGCCAGGGGAAGACAGGGGAGGGCCAGAGGGAAGACAGGGGTAGGAGGTCAGAGGGAAGACAGGAGGCAGGGGAAGACAGGGGTAGGAGGGCCAGGGAAGACAGGGTAGGAGGCCAGGGGAAGACAGGGGTAGGAGGGCCAGGTAACAGGTAGAGGGCCAGAGGGAAGACAGGGTAGGAGGCCAGGGGAAGACAGGGGTAGAGGCAGAGGGAAGACAGGAGGCCAGGGGAAGACAGGGTAGAGGCCAGGGGAAGACAGGGGTAGGAGGGCCAGGGGATTAGTAGGAGGCCAGGGGAAGACAGGGTAGAAGAGGGGAAGACAGGGTAGAGGGCCAGAGGAAGACAGGGGTAGGAGGGGCAGAGGGAAGACAGGTAGGAGGCTAGGGGAAGACAGGGGTAGGAGGGCCAGGGAAAGACAGGGGTAGGAGGCCAGGGGAAGACAGGGTAGGAGGCCAGAGGGAAGACAGGGGTAGGAGGCCAGAGGCAGGTAGGAGGGCCAGAGGACACAGGGGTAGAGGCAGGGAAGACAGGGGTGGAGGCCAGGAAGACAGGGTAGAGGCTGTGGGAAGACAGGGGTAGGAGGCCAGGAAGACAGGGGAGGGAGGGAAGACAGGGGTAGGAGGCTGAAAGACAGGGGTAGGAGGGCCAGGGGAAAGATGGGCAGGAGGGCCAGGGAAACAGTGTAGGAGGTCAGGGACAGGGTAGGAGGCCAGGGAACAGGGGAGGGCAGAGGGAAGACAGGGGTAGGAGGGCCAGGGGAAGACAGGGGTAGGAGGCCAGGGGAAGACAGGGGTAGAGGCCAGGGGAAAGACGGGGTAGGAGGGCTAGGGAAGACAGGGGTAGGAGGCCAGGGGAAGACAGGGGTAGGAGGCCAGGGAAGACAGGGGTAGGAGGCTGAAGACAGGGGTAGGAGGCCAGGGGAAGACAGGGTAGGAGGGCCAGGGAAGACAGGGTAGGAGGGCCAGGGAAGACAGGGGTAGGGAGGGCCAGGGGAAGACAGGGGTAGGAGGCCAGGGGAAGACAGGGGTAGGGAGGCTGGGGAAGACAGGGGTAGGGAGGGCCAGGGGAAGACAGGGGTAGGGAGGGCCAGGGGAAGACAGGGGTAGGGAGGGCCAGGGGAAGACAGGGGTGGGAGGGCTAGGGAAGACAGGGGTAGGGAGGGCTAGGGAAGACAGGGGTAGAGGCCAGGGGAAGACAGGGGTAGGGAGGGCCAGGGGAAGACAGGGGTAGAGGCAGGGGAAGACAGGGGGTAGAGGGCCAGGGGAAGACAGGGGTAGGAGGGCCAGGGAAGACAGGGGTAGAGGGCCAGGGGAAGACAGGGCAGGGGCCAGGGAAGACAGGGGTAGGAGGGCCAGGGGGAAGACAGGGGTAGGAGGGGCCAGGGGAAGACAGGGGGGAGGCCAGGGAAGACAGGGGTAGGAGGCCAGGGGAAGACAGGGGTAGGGAGGGCCAGGGGAAGACAGGGGTAGGGAGGCCAGGGGGAAGACAGGGGTAGGAGGGCAGGGGGAAGACAGGGTGGGAGGGCTAGGGGAAGACAGGGGGTAGGGAGGGCCAGGGGAAAGACAGGGGTAGGGAGGGCTGGGGAAGACAGGTAGGAGGCCAGGGGAAAGACAGGGTGGGGAGGGCCAGGGGAAGACAGGGGTAGGGAGGCCAGGGGAAGACAGGGGTAGGAGGCCAGGGGGAAGACAGGGTAGGAGGGCTAGGGGAAAGACAGGGTGGGGGAGGGCCAGGGAGACAGGGGTAGGAGGGCCAGGGGAAAGACAGGGGTAGGAGGGCAGGGGAAGACAGGGGTAGGAGGCCAGGGGAAGACAGGGTAGAGGGCCAGGGGAAGACAGGGGTAGGGAGGGCCAGGGGAAGACAGGGAGTGTGGGAAGACAGGGGTAGGGAGGACAGGGGAAGACAGGTGGGGAGGCCAGGGGAAGACAGGGTAGGGAGGGCCAGGGGAAGACAGGGTAGAGGGCCAGGGGAAAGACAGGGGTAGGAGGGTCAGGGGGAAGACAGGGGAGGGCCAGGGGAGACAGGGGTGGGGAGGGCCAGGGGAAAGACAGGGGTAGGGGAGGCCAGGGGAAGACAGGGGTAGGAGGCCAGGGAAGACAGGGGTAGGAGGTCAGGGGAAGACAGGGGTAGGGAGGGGTCAGGGGAGACAGGGTAGGGAGGCCAGGGGAAGACAGGGGTAGGAGGGCAGGGGAAGACAGGGGTAGGAGGGTCAGGGAAGACAGGGGTAGAGGCAGAGGGAAGACAGGGGTAGGGAGGATCAGGGGAAGACAGGGGTAGGAGGGTCAGGGGAAGACAGGGGTGGAGTGCCAGGGGAAGAGCAGGGGTAGGAGGGCCAGGGGAAGACAGGGGTAGGAGGGCCAGAGGGAAGACAGGGTAGGGAGGGCCAGGGGGAAGACAGGGGTAGAGGGGTCAGGGGAAGACAGGGGTAGGAGGGCCAGGGGGAAGACAGGGGTAGGAGGGCTAGGGGAAGACAGGGGTAGGGGAGGGCTGGGGAAGACAGGGTAGGAGGGCCAGGGGAAAGACAGGGGTAGAGGGCAGGGGAAGACAGGGGTAGGGAGGGCAGAGGGAAGACAGGGGTAGGAGGGCCAGGGGAAGACAGGGGTAGAGAGGGAAGACAGGGGTAGAGGCCAGGGGAAGACAGGGGTAGGAGGCCAGGGGAAGACAGGGGTAGGGAGGGTCAGGGAAGACAGGGAGGGAGGGTCAGGGAAGACAGGGGTAGGAGGGCCAGGGGAAGACAGGGTAGGGGAGGGTCAGGGAGACAGGGGTAGGGAGGGCCAGGGGGAAGACAGGGGTAGGAGGGCCAGGGAAGACAGGGTAGAGGCCAGGGGAAGACAGGGGTAGGAGGGTCAGAGGAAGAGGGGTAGAGGGCCAGGAAGACAGGGGTAGGGAGGTCAGGGGAAGACAGGGGTAGGGAGGCCAGGGGAAGACAGGGGTAGGGGAGGGCCAGGGGAAGACAGGGGTAGGGAGGGCCAGGGGAAGACAGGGGTAGGGGAGGGGCCAGGGGAAGACAGGGTAGAGGGCCAGGGGAAGACAGGGGTAGGGAGGGCCAGGGGAAGACAGGGGTAGGGAGGCCAGGAAAGACAGGGGTAGGAGGGTCAGGGGAAGACAGGGTAGGAGGCCAGGGGATGACAGGGTAGGAGGCAGGGGAAGACATGGTATAGGGCCAGGGAAGACAGGGGTAGGGAGGGTCAGGGGAAAGACAGGGTGGGAGGGCCAGGGGAAAGATAGGGTAGGAGGGCTAGGGGAAGACAGGGGTAGGAGGGTTAGGGGGAAAGAGAGGGGTGGAGGCCAGGGGAAGACAGGGGTAGGAGGACAGGGAAGACAGGGGTAGGAGGGTCAAGGGAAGACAGAAACTAGGATGGCTGTGGTCGCCAGCCCTCAGAGTCTTTAAAAATGAACTTAAAATTGTATATAATAAATTAACACACTGTATACTGCATAATAATAATACATTGATATAATTCTCAAAGTTACTCATTTACAAAAAGCTATAAATTATAGACTCTTCTATTATAGCTTTACACTTGTTGTAAAATAATATAAACTATGGGTTCTAAGGCTATAGATTTAAACACGTTTTAACCCAAAGTTGTAAATTATAGTTATTTACATAGATAAGATGTTGTGGAGGAGGAAGGTGATGAGGCACAGGTAGGGAGGTGGGCACAGGTAGGGAGGTGGGCACAAGTAGGGGAGGTGGGGCACAAGGGGAGGTGGGCACAGGTTGGGAGGTGGGCACAGGTAGGGAGGTGGGGCACAGGTAGATAGGGCAAGGGGAGGGGATGGCCAGGTAGAGAGGGATAGGTAGGGAGGATGGCCAGGTAGGGGGGGATGGCCAGGAGGATGGCCAGGTAGGGGGGTGGACAGGTAGGGAGGGAATGGACAGGTAGGGAAGAAGAGGCTCCGTTCTCTTTCATTAAATCATCTCTTAAAATATGTTGTTTAACTATTAACGTTTTTGCAACATTGACTTTTATAATTTTACTTTTTCTGTAGGGAGTGTGTTCTTTCCTGGGATGGTTAGGTTAGGTTAGCTTAGGTGAAGAAGAGGTTAGTTGGTTGGGTCTGGGACTGAGATTGATTTTGATTTTACTGCTTAGCAGGGCTTTATTGTGCACCCCACACTCATCCTGTGAGTGGTAGCGCAAATGGATTACAGAGTAGAAGTTTACAACGGGCCATAAATTAACCCCTGTCAGGATATAGGGAATTGAATGTTACACTAGTACAAGTACATTATTTGTTTAGTTCTATACATAAAGGGTAACTTATTCACAAATGCTTGAGTTCAGGCGTGTGAGGCAGTATGTCTGGCCTCACACTCTGTTATTTCTCATTTACGTGAGAAGTATTGCCATTGCGCAATAGGACTGAGAGGAGCGCAGGAGGGTGGTCTTAGTAGGTCTGGGTGTCTTAAGTTGTATCTCTGGTTATTCCGGAACTGGAAATAATTATTATCAATCAGTGATAAATTGATTTGTAAACAAATAAGGTACATCAGTTGGTGTTAATATCCTCGAATTTTAACATTTTCAATTTAGCAAATTGTTTGTTACTGTGATAATTTTTTTTTCAAGTAGGTCATCGTCCGCACAGCTCTCTTCTGTTCAGTAATCGGGGTTGTGTTTTTGTAGTGCCAGAGGTCCCCCATAGTGTGTGACAGTGTATCAGGTGTTGGTAAACAAGGTCAAATAGATTTCTTTCATTGCTGTGAGAGTGAATGACTGTCGAGTGTGATACATGATACAGCACTGTTTATTGACTTTACTATGAATGGCTTGTATGTGGTTTCTCCAGTTAAGTTTCTCATCAACAATAACTCCGAGGAATTTAGTATTTGTTGGCGTTTGAGGACTGTATTACCAAGGTACAGGGGTCCAAGTCTGGAGGTAAGTTTTTCCTGCCGTGAAAGATCGTGTAGTGGGTTGTCTCAAGGTTTAAGGTCAGTTTATTACGTATTTATGTATTACCCATGTCCTGACTTTAGTCAATTCAGTGTTCATAGTCTGCAAATAAGCTGTATTACGTGAGTGTGCTGGAGTGGACTATATCGTTTATGTACAACAAAAACAGCACAGGACCGAGAATGGAACCTTGAGGGACGCCATACAAAATTAGTGAGGAGTCAGATTATAGCAGACATACTGCTTCCTGTTGGACAGATATGAGGTAAACCTGTACTAAGTGAACCTGACTAACTGAACCTGTACTAACTGAACCTGTACTAACTTAACCTGTACTAACTTAACCTGTACTAACTGAACCTGTGCTAACTGAACCTGTGCTAACTGAACCTGTACTAACTGAACCTGTACTAACTGAACCTGTACTAACTGAACCTGTACTAACTGAACCTGTACTAACTGAACCTGTACCAACTTAATCCGTACCAATTCAACTCAAACAACTGAACCTGTACTAACTGAACCCATAGCACTGAACTCTGTGCACCACCCTGCCTAACTGAACCTGTACTAATTGAACCTGTACTAATTGAACCTGTACTAACTGAACCTGTACTAACTGAACCTGTACTAACTGAACCTGTACTAACTGAACCTGTGCTAACTGAACCTGTACTAACTGAACCTGTACTAACTGAACCTGTACTAACTGAACCTGTACTTACTGAACCTGTACTAACTGAACCTGTACTAACTGAACCTGTACTCACTGAACCTGTACTAACTGAACCTGTACTAACTGAACCTGTACTCACTGAACCTGTGCTAACTGAACCTGTACTAACTGAACCTGTACTCACTGAACCTGTACTCACTGAACCTGTCTTCTGTAAACCTGTTTTATTTGTATCTGTATTTATTGAACCTTTTTGTATTCAAACTTGATCTTGACTGAACCTGTTTAATTTGAGCCGGATTTTATAGAATCTTTTTATTTAACACATGTTTATTGAACCTCTCCTCACTGAAGCTCTCCTCATAGAAACTCTCCTCACTGAACCTCTCACTAAAACCCCTCTTCACTGAAGCTCTCCTCACTGAACCTCTCACTAAAACTCTCCTCACTGAAGCTCTCCTTACTGAAGCTCTCCTCACTGAAACTCTCCTCATTGAAACTCTCCCTATTGAAACTCTCCTCATTGAAACTCTCTCACTGAACCTCTCACAAAATCCTCATCGAAGCTCTCCTTACTGAAGCTCTCCTCATTGAAACCTCCTCATTGAAACTCTCCTACTGAACCTCTCACTAAAACTCTCCTCACTGAAGCTCTCCTCACTGAAACTCTCCTCATTGAAACTCTCCTCACTGAACCTCTCACTAAACTTCCTCATTGAAGCCTCTTACTGAAGCTCTCCTCATTAAAGCTTCCTCATTGAAGCTCTCCTCACTGAAGCCTCTCACTGAAACTCTCCTCATTGAAACTCTCTCATTGAAACTCTCCTCACTGAACCTATCACTAAAACTCTCCTCATTGAAGCTCTCCTTACTGAAGCTCTCTACTGAAACTCTCCTCATTGAAACTCTCCTCATTGAAACTCTCCTCACTGAACCTCTCACTAAAACTCTCCTCATTGAAGCCTCTCACTGAAGCTCTCCTCCCTCTCATCTCCTCATAGCTCTCCTCACCTCTCATCTCCTCACTGAAGCTCTCCTCACCATCTCTCACTGCTCTCACCTCTCATCTCCTCACTGAAGCTCTCCCCTCTCATCTCCTCACTGAAGCTCTCCTCACCTCATCTCCTCATTGAAGCTCTCCTCCCTCTCATCTCCTCACTGAAGCTCTCCTCACCATTAAACAAAGAATTGAACCTTTGTCACCATGTTTAAAGTCATACGTCGAATTAAACTGATTCAAGTAACAAGTGTGTTCAGTATCTAACCTAACCTGACCTGACCTAGCATTACCTGTACATGAACTGGTGTTAGGTTAGGTGTTTAACCTTCACGTAACTCATCTTCATAATTAAAACATTAATTCTGACAAACTTTCATTTCATTGTAAATAATTCATAAGAAATTACCATAAGCTCAGCAAAACTCTGGCAACGCGAAGTAGAATATAATATAATAATGTGTTTAAAAATAAACTTGGAGACAATATGTCCAACATTTAGAAAATCTCAATACGATATATTTACAACAAGTTCCTGGTAGAGAAATTAATAAAGACCAGATGGAACATTATTAACACAGATTTAACAATATGATAACACAAAATACTTTCTCTCTTAGGTCGCCTCAGTGTTAATACTACCGCTGTTCTTACACATGGATCAAGTCGTTGTTAAATTAACATAATGATGTTAATCTAACAATATTATTCCGGCTATCAGCTTCCTTTTAATCTAGAGAAGCCATTTTTAATTATTCTTAATGGCCGACTGCAAAAAATTATATGAAAATGAAGACAGGACCTCCAGGCGGTGTAGGAGGTTAACGGGGACCTCTACCTCGCTTATACTGACCATTAACACCACTTACCCAATCATTACTCATCCTCAAAAGCGTCCATGAGTCAGTGGGCCAATCATAGCCAAGTAGCGGCCGCAGACGTCAACTTTTGATAAACAATCGAACGGACACTTGGCCAGGGTTGAACGGGTGGACCTCAAGTGCTGGTTAAGTGACAGCCAGGCAGTCTTATTACGGGCTGGGATAATGGGCGCCCTTCTTGGCCTCCCACGCCACTAACCACTACCTCTACTACTACCACTACCCACCCCTTCCACCACAACTACCTCCTACCACTACTACTAGCCACCCTTCCACCACAACTACCTCCAACCACTATACCCACCACCACTCACCCACCTCACCCATCACCACTACCCACCCTCACCCATCACCACTACCCACCCTCTCACCCATCACCACTACCCACCCCACCACCCCCACACCCATCACCACTACCCACCCCACCCACCACCACCCACCCCACCCATCAACCACCACCACCCCCACCCATCACCACTACCCACCCCACCACTACCCACCCTCTCACCCATCACCACTACCCACCCTCTCACCCATCACCACTACCCACCCTCAACCATCACCACTCCACCCACCCTCTCACCCATCACCACCTACCCACCCCTCACCCATCACCACTACCCCTCACCCACCACCACTACCCACCCATCACCCATCTCACCCACCCCCTCTCCCATCTCCTCCACCCTTACTCACCTCATCACACTCTCCACTCTCATCCACACCACCACTTACTCTCAAACCTCACACTCATCACATCACCACTCCCACATCCCACACTCACTATCACCACACCACCCTTCCCACCACCCTTCCCCTTCTTCGTCACCATCTCCACTAACCCACCCCTCACCCATCACCATACCCCTCACCCATCACCACTACCACCCCTCACCCATCACCTACCACCCTCTCACCCATCACCACTACCCACCCTCTCACCCATCACCACTACCCACCCTCTCACCCATCACCTACCCACCCTCTCACCCCATCACCACCACCCTCCTCACCCCATCACCACTACCCAACCTCTCACCCATCACCACTACCCACCCCTCAACCATCACCACCCTAACCCCTCACCCATCACCCACTACCCACCCCCTCTCATCACCTACCCACCCCTCACCCATCACCACCTACCACCCCCTCACCCTCACCACCTAACCCACCCCTCACCCACATCACCACTACCCACCCCCTCACCCATCACCACTACCCACCCCTCACCCCATCACCACTACCCACCCCCTCACCATCCACCACTACCACCCCTCTCCCATCACCACTACCACCCTCTCACCCATCACCTCACCCACCCCTCACCCACCACCACCTACCCACCCTCAACCATCTACCACCTCCTCACCCCATCACCTACCCACCTCACCCATCACCACTACCCACCCCCTCACCCATCACCACTACCCACCCTCTCACCCATCACCACTACCCACCCTCTCACCTCACCACTACCCACCTCACCCATCACCCTCCCACCCTCTCACCATCACCACTACCCACCCCTCACCCACATCACCACTACCCACCCTCTCACCCATCACCCTACCCACCCCTCTCACCCATCACCACTAACCCACCCTCTCACCCACTCCCACCCTACCCACCCCTCTCACCCATCACCACTACCACCCCTCACCCTCCCACCCCTCACCCATCCACCCTCCCACCCTCTCACCCATCACCACCCTACCCACCCCCTCACCCATCACCACCACCCCACCCTCTCCCCATCACCCTACCCACCCTACCCATCCACCACTACCCACCCCCTCACCCATCACCACTACCCACCCCCCTCACCATCCTACACCCCACACCTCTCACCCATCACCCACCTACCCACCCTCTCACCCATCACCACTACCCACCCTCTCACCCATCACCACTACCCACCCTCCCTCACCCCATCACCACTACCCACCCCCTCACCCACCACCACCACCCCTCACCCATCACCACACTACCACCCTCTCACCCATCACCACCACCCACCCTCTCACCCATCACCACTCACCCACCCTCTCACCCATCGCCACTACTCCACCCTCCTCCATCACCACCACTCCACCCTCCTACCCATCACCACTACTCCACCCCCTCAACCATCACCACTACTCTCCCCTTCACCCATCACCACTACTCCACCTCACCCATCACCACTACCCCACCCTCTCACCCATCACCACTACCCACCCCTCACCCATCACCACTAACCACCCTCTCACCCATCACCACTACCCACCTCTCTCACCACTACCGACCCTCACCCATCACCACTGTGTGGCTGAGTCTGACTGGCTTGACTGTCTGTATGGCTGAGTCTGACTGGCTGACTATCTGTATATTGAGTCTGGCTGGCTGACTGACGGTATGGCTGCCATTGGCTGGCTACCTGGTATGGCTGAGTCTGGCTGGCTGACTGACGGTATGGCTGAGTCTGACTGGCTGACTGTCTGTATGGCTGAGTTTGGCTGGCTGACTGTCTGTATGTATGAGTCTGACTGGCTGACTGTCTGTATGGCTGAGTCTGGCTGGCTGACTGATGGTATGGCTGAGTCTGACTGGCTGACTGTCTGTATGGCTGAGTCTGGCTGGTTGACTCTCTCTATGGCTGAGTCTGGCTGGTTGGTTGACTGTATGGTTGAGTCTGGCTGGCTGACTGTCTGTGGCTGAGTCTGACTTGCTGATCATGGCTATGTATGGCCACTGTCTGTATGGCTGAGTCTGGACTGGCTGACTGTCTGTATGGCTGAGTCTGACTGGCTGATTATTCTGTGTGGCTGGAATCTGGTCTTGACTGTCTGTATGGCTGAGTCTGACTGGCTGACTGTCTGTATGGCTGAGTCTGGACTGGCTGACGTCTGTATGGCTGAGTCTTATCATTGACTATTCTGTGTGGCTGAGTCTGACTGGCTGACTGTCTGTATGGCTGAGTCTGACTGGCTGACTGTCTCTATGGCTGAGTCTGACTGGGCTGACTGTCTGTATGGCTGAGTCTGGCTGGCTGATTGTCTGCATGGCTGAGTCTGGCTGGCCATTCGTGTGGCTGAATCTGGCTGGCTGACTGTCTCTATGGCTGAGTCTGACTGGTTGATCTGTCATGGCTGAGTCTGGCTGGTTGACTATTCTGTGTGGCTGAATCTGGCTGGCTTAACTGTCTCTATGGCTGAGTCTGACTGGCTGACTGTCTGTGTGGCTGAATCTGGCTGGCTGACTGTTCTATGGCTGAGTCTGACTGGCTGACTGTCTGTATGGCTGGTCTGGTTGGCTGACTATTCGTGTGGCTGAATCTGGCTGGTTGACTGTCTCTATGGCTGAGTCTGAATTGACTGTCTGTATGGCTGAGTCTGGCTGGCTGATTGTCTGCATGGCTGAGTCTGGCTGGTCACAGTCTGTATGGCTGAGTCTGGCTGGCTCACTGTCTGTATGGTTGAGTCTGACTGACTGGCTGACTGTCTGTATGGCTGAGTCTGGCTGGCTGACTGTCTGTATGGCTGAGTCTGGCTGGCTGACTTCTCTGTATGGCTGAGTCTGGCTGGCTGACTGTCTGTATGGCTGAGTCTGGCTGGCTGACTCTCTGTATGGCTGAGTCTGGCTGGCTGACTTCTGTATGGCTGAGTCTGGCTGACTGTTTGTATGGCTGAGTCTGGCTGACTGTCTGTATGTGGCTGAGTCTGGCTGCTGACTTTCCTTTTATTTTAACTGTGGGCGCATGGTGAGTCAGGCGCTGCATCACAACCACCACCCCACTCAA
>NW_024737647.1:0-19042 GCF_018991925.1 Homarus americanus
CAACAACCACTGTATACTGTGTTCACTACAACAACCACTGTATACTGTGTTCACTACAACAACCACTGTATACTGTGTTCACTACAACAACCACTGTACACTGTGTTCACTACAACAACCACTGTACACTGTGTTCACTACAACAACCACTGTATACAGTGTTCACTACAACAACCACTGTACACTGTGTTCACTACAACAACCACTGTATACTGTGTTCACTACAACAATCACTGTAAACTGTGTTCACTACAACAACCACTGTATACTGTGTTCACTACAACAACAACTGTATAGTGTGTTTACTACAACAACCACTGTATACTGTGTTCACTACAACATCCACTGTATACTGTGTTCACTACAACAACCACTGCATACTGCGTTCACTACAACAACCACTGCATTCTGTGTTCACTACAACAACTATTGTATACTGTGATCACTACAACAACCACTGTATACTGTGTTCACTACAACAACCACTGTATACTGTGTTCACTACAACAACCACTGTATACTGTGTTCACTACAACAACCCCAGTAACAACCTTGGCAGCCAAATCACTCACAACATTAGATCATAAAAAGATAGGATGTTCTTGGCAGAAACACAAGTACCTGCCCTAGACTCCTCACCATTGGCTAGGACATAACACACGAAAATGAAAGGCAAAAAATTGCAACAGTTGCTAAACATACAAACACCTGACATAAATATAACACTTAAGACGAAAGTTAGCTTAAACACAAACATGAGATAACAGAAGCACTTGGGTTGAGCCCCAAGACCTATCATTCTACTACTATTTTCCAATTTCCTCGCTTTTCTTCTGCACTATCCACCAACCCCAAGTCCCTCCAAATTCCACCATTATTCTTCAAGTCCAGTTCCCGCACCACCAATCTACGCACCTGCATCAAGATTTCTTCATACTTACTTCATCCATCGATCGATCGATACTGTGTTTACTACAACAACCACTGTATTCTGTGTTCACTACAACAACCACTGTATAATGTGTTCACTACAACAACCACTGTATACTGTGTTCACTACAACAACCACTGTATTCTGTGTTCACTACAACAACCACTGTATAATGTGTTCACTACAACAACCACTGTATACTGTGTTCACTACAACAACCACTGTATACTGTGTTCACTACAACAACCACTGTATACTGTGTTCACTACAACAACCACTGTATACTGTGTTCACTACAACAACCACTGTTTTCTGTGTTCTCTACAACTATTGTATACTGTGTTCACTACAACAACCACTGTATACCGTGTTCACTACAACAACCACTGTATACTGTGTTCACTACAACAACCACTGTTTTCTGTGTTCTCTACAACTATTGTATACTGTGTTCACTACAACAACCACTGTATACCGTGTACACTACAACACTAAATATTTGTATCTAACCTTAATATATTATATTTCTTTGTTTCTTAAAAACATTCAGATGTTTTTCTTACAAGTTATAAATAATTTTCTGAACATGGTCAGCCGTTAAATCACTAGATATGATGGTGACAGCGAGGAGACGTCGCCTGCGTTTATCAGTCCCATTGTAGATGACACTGTACCCGAGCCAGAAAATAATCACGGCATACCTATAGGGTTGAAAACTTTACGTGAGAGAGAGGAAGGAAGTGTAAAGCATGCTGAACGTTGGAAGTTTGAAAATATCAGTCCTGTACATAAGATAGAGACGGAGGACAAGAAAGGAAAACGGGGTGATAAAGAATGTGAAGGAGGGGGAAGTATGCATATTGATAAACGTAAGAAACTGAGAGGTAAAAGGTAGCCGAGGGGTAAGAAAAGAAAATATGATGATGTAGAAAGTGAAGAAGGCAGTATGGAGAAGACCAAACGTAGGAAGGTTGAACATATCAGTCCTCAACACAAGATAGAGACGGAGGACAAGAAAGGAAAACGGGGTGATAAAGAATGTGAAGGAGGGGGAAGTATGCATATTGATAAACGTAAGAAACTGAGAGGTAAAAGGTAGCCGAGGGGTAAGAAAAGAAAATATGATGATGTAGAAAGTGAAGAAGGCAGTATGGAGAAGACCAAACGTAGGAAGATTGAACATATCAGTCCTCAACACAAGATAGAGACGGAGGACAAGAAAGGAAAACGGGGTGATAAAGAATGTGAAGGAGGGGGAAGTATGCATATTGATAAACGTAAGAAACTGAGAGGTAAAAGGTAGCCGAGGGGTAAGAAAAGAAAATGTGATGATGTAGAAAGTGAAGAAGGCAGTATGGAGAAGACCAAACGTAGGAAGCTTGACTTCAGTATATTGGTCGATGATGTCACAATGATGGAAGTTGATGAGAAGATGGAAGTTGATGAGAAGATGGAGGTTGATGAGAAGATGGAAGTTGATGAGAAGATGGAAGTTGATGAGATTACGAGGGAAGAATATATAAATATCCCCAATGGTGTGGAGATCTTCAGATTTTGACAAATTTTGTTCTTCGAAGGTAAAATGGTTTTCTCTTGAAGGATTTTAGGGGCTACAGTTTCGAAGAAAATGAATTTTCACATTTTGTATATATGTATACTAGCAGAATCGCCGCCGTCCGTGGGCTCAACCGCTAGGCCACGGTAGGACGCCACTCTCCGGGACGTTCCACATTGTCTCACTGTTCAGTCCCCAAAACAACTTCTTCCATCAAATGTTCATTAACGGTGTATGTAAGTTCCACCATGTTTGTCACTACAAAGATACAGCAAAGTATATTTTTTTAGCATTAAACTTATTATTTTCTTGTCAAATCATCACTACATATAACATTATCCATCATCACTACATATAACACCACCCATCATCACTACATATAACACCACCCATCATCACTACATATAACAACATCCATCATCACATATAACACCATCCATCTTCACTACATATAACACAATCTATCATCACTACATATAGCACCACCCATCATCACTACATATAACACCACTCATCATCACTACATATAACAACATCCATCATCACTACATATAACATCATCCATCATCACTACATATAACATCATCCATCATCACTACATATAACACCATCCATCATCACTACATATAACACCACCCATCATCACTACATATAACACCATTCATCATCACTACATATAACATCATCCGTCATCACTACATATAACACCATCCATCATCACTACATATAACACCATCACGAGATTCTCGTGCGGACACACAAACAAAAACACACACACACACACACACAAGCAGACATACTTCTTTGTTTTATATAGATAGACAATATATAGTAACACACTGTATAATGGTTACTTACTTATCTTGATTAAACTCGAAGCTTTTTTTGCTTGTCTCTTGTATTCAAGGTCTGGAGCATCTCTTTTTTAATGTCCAGCAGTAGGTTGCTAACATTGACGGACTCCATTTTCCCTGGTAACGTTTCTCCATCGTTGATTTGTCCTGGTGGAAACGTTCACCATGTTCACCGCTGACTGCTTCGCAGTTGGCCGGAAAAAAAAATCAGATGAGAATGGAAGAAATGTATCTTCAAAAACATATTGCAGCCCATTCTTTGATCGGACAACAGCAGGTTTTCCACCAGATCCCTGTAATTGCAAGCTTTATTATTTCCGAGAAAATTGGTTGCCAATAACCGGAAAACATTCCACGCTGTGTTCTCCTCATCACTCAGGATAGGGTCAAACTCCTCATCTCTGAGGAGCTCGGGGATCTGTGGACCAACGAAAACACCCTCTATGATTTTTTGCATCACTGAGCTTTGGCAATTTACTACGGAGGTACTTAAAGGCTGCCCCCGTTTTATCTATTGCCTTTTATGTGTAAGAGTGGTAACAAAATCTTGCTCGATTTTACTGGTGGGGGATACTGAAATTTTTTTGTTCCAGGTTCCAATGAGCGATAGGAGCGGCCAATCCCTCTTGATGTAATGGAAAGTCCTTGCCCGACTATCCCATTCACACAGAAAACAACAATACTTAGTGTAGTCCGGCTACAGTCCAAGCAAGATGACAACAACCTTCAGGGCGCCACAAAGATACCACTGATGTTTATTATATTTTATACAGTTCAAAAGTTGCTTCATGTTATTATATGTTTCCTTCATGTGGACAGCATGACCAACTGGAGTTGATGGCAACACGTTGCCAACATGCAACAAAACCGCTTTTATACTCATCTTCGATGAATCAATGAACAGTCTCCACTCGTCAGGATTGCGAATAATGCTGAGGGCTGCCATCAAACCATCGATATCATTACAAGCTACAAGGTCAACTTCCATGATGAGGAATAGGGCGAAATCTTTTGACGGTCACGAAACTTACACACTCTTAACATTTTCTGCAAGGAGATTCCACTGCTGCAGTCTGGAGCTCAACATTTTTGCCTTACTCTTTGGCAATTCCAGGTCTCTGAGAAGGTCGTTTAGTTCATTCTGAGTTATCTTGTGCGGTTCAGAAGATGTCAAGTTATGAACGAAATCAGGGTCTTGTGAAGTTGAAGTCTCGCAGGTTCCGTCATCCTCTTAGTCCACTGACTCCAGGGAGAATGAGTCTGGGGACTCAGAAATGGATAGTCCTTCGCCGTAAGGTACCGGGCATAAACAGATGGTATATTCGGATATTGTAAAGGCTACCTTTTCTTCTTGCAAATACCTTTCTTAACTGGAGGCACCATGCAGTAGTAACAATTGCGTACGTGATCTGTAGGCTCCCTCCACATCATTACCCCTGCAAAAAGCATAGCTTTCCTTTTCCGATTCAACCACTGGCGAAGGTTCATTGCACAAGTATTGCAGCATATGTGATGGGCCCAGCTCTTGTCATGATCTCCAATCTTGCACTGTTCACGCAATTACGAAGCATCTTTGTTCAAATTAGGCTAAAAATCGTCAGTGTCAAAAGCAAAAACTGAAAAGAGACTTTATGAAAGGAGTATGCCACGTATGCACTGTATGACTTCCAGGAATGAACTGTTGCAATCCAGTAAGTGGAGTGATGCACTGTAATGCCTGAGTTCTGATTGCTTCACCCACTTCCTGTCCTCAAGGTTGCCAGAAAAGCAAACAGTGCCATAGTTAATTTAAGTCGCAGAATTGATCCATTCAGTACAAGCCTGCCCCGACTCCCCCCCCCCTCCCCCCCAAAAAAAACAAACCAGTTTATTCACATCCACCTCCCTTCTCCAGTCAAGGATACTGGCTACGGACCTGATCCTATATCTTCATAAATAGAGCCAATTGACAATTTTCAGTATCATTTTCGTACTCAGTGCCCCCAATTTAGTAATGATTGACTACTCTCATTTCCGAAGCATTTTAGCTGTAGACCAGTGTTATGAGGGAGGAAGATATATTGAGGCATGGTGATGTAATAATCAGGGAAGAAGATATAAATAGGAGGGATGATGTTATTATGAGGAAGATACAATGTTTATATGAGGGATAAGAACAGAAGAATGGAGGAAACTGCAGCGGGCCAATTGGCCTACACTGGACAGTCCCGTTTACACCCAACCCCTATTGCTCATATATCCACCCAACCTAGTTTCAAGCTACCCAGCATATTCGAGTTACTAATGATGTTTTGTAACTTGTTCCACTCAACCATTACTCTTTAGCCCTTTCTTTAGCCCTGACTTCCATTTATACAACTCGATCAAACCCCCCCCACCCCGCACTCTACGTCTCTCGGTGGAGTGCAAATTAAGATGCTTTAACCTGTCTCTGTACTCAAGGATCCAAATACCTGGGATTAGTCTCGTCATTTCCTCTTGAATTCTTTCTAGGGATTCTATATCCAATCTGTAGTACGGTGACCAGAACTGAACTGCGTAATCCAAGTGTGGTCTCACTTGGATATAGTTTTAGGATGACCTTGCTAGACTTGTAACTAACACTCCTTTGTATGAACCCAAGTACTTTGTTAGCCTGGTTTCGAGCAAATACACATTGTTGACTTGGCTTAAGATTCCTACTTATCATTACTCTTAAATCATTCTCACAGTCGAATTTCTTCTGACCTCACTCAGTTGTCTTCTGACCTCACCGGAGGAAAGGTCACGGCAGGGTTAGCTCCCGGGGATTAATTGTCAGCAGTGGTTAGTGCTGCATGTGAATAGGGCTGTGCCCTTCTGAAGGCAGAGTTAGAGAGGATCAAGTAAGAAAATTTGAAACTAAAGGAAGAGAAAGCGAGGATGAAGGAGGAAACAAGACAAGGAAAGCCCGTGTCTGACGAAAACTCAGGCGAATGGAAGGTTGTGAGGAGAGGGACGACCAAACTGGTAGTAAAAAAACACACCAAGGTGGTGAAAAACCCACCAAGGATACGACAACAACAGCTAAGTGTACCAACCCATACAGTCCTTTGATAGACGAATTGGACGTGAGCAGAGTCAGGGACAAGGCTGACAAGGAAGGCATGAAAACCTTAATTGCTGGCGATTCCCAGGTACGGTACCTGGACAGAGCTTTTTGTGGTAAAATTAAAAATAGGATGAGGGTGTGTTTGCCAGGAGCTAGGGTTGGGGATATAGTTGACAGGATGGACAATATCTTGTCTGGTAATGGGAACAAACCCATTATGTGCCTCAGTGCAGGAGGCAATGATATTGGCCGGTGTAGGAGTGAGAAGCTCCTTGATATGTTCAAGACAGCTATCGAACGTATGAGGGTGAAGGGAGGGATCCCTATCATACAGTATGTGGTGTCGTGCCGAGAAGGAAAGTTGGCAATGAATGGTTGTCAAGGGCAGTTGGTGTCAATGGCCATCTTGACATATACTGCAAGTCAATATCAGTCCCATTCGTTGACAACTGGGACAACTTTTATGGCAGAAGGGGACCTTTATGTTAGGGATGGGGTATATTTGTCTAGGGCTGGGGTAGTGACCCTGGCTGGCTCTCTCGAGAGGGAGAGTTCAAGAGATGTCGAAGTCTTTAAACTACGAGGGGAACATGTGAGCTCGGGAACAAGGACACTGCAGTGAGAGCGGGTAAAAAAAATGAAAAGTTACAGGAAAATAGTGCTAGGAATAATGACAAAACTATATTAAGCAGGAGTTAAAACCTAAATGCAACAAAGAGATGATTCTGATCACGACTAAAATGTCTACTACGCAAACAGTCGAAGTATGAGAAACAAAATGGAGAAAATCAAGGCGTTGGTATGTACCGAAAACGTCGATATAATAGCATTCACAGAAGCCTGTATAAACTTACACTCACGTGTGTTACTTATCAAATACCAAATTGCAGGTTACAAATTATTCCATACCGATAGGCAGATTAGGAAAGGAGGCGAAATAGCAATCTATGTCAGGGATAATCTGGTGTGAAATAATTAAGGAAATAAAACCGAACTGAATACAGAAACAAATTGGATAGAATTAACCTATGGTAGGGGGAAATTAATCACAGGAGTAATATATAGCCCTCCTAATCTTGATAAGAGTTAATGAGCGGCTTGTTTGGGATGAAATGCGCAGGGCTTCCATACATTGCAAAGTGTGTATACTAGGCGACTTTAACTTTAGTCAAATAGACTGGACCGACCTTATGGGTAACTTAAAATCCGAGGATTATCTTGAAACAGTCCAGGACTGTTACCCAAGTCAACATATAACCGAACCCACCTGGGGTAATAATATACTCGATTTAGTTCTGTCAAAAAGAGAAAACCTCATTAGTAATGTCGAGGTAGGGAACGAACCAGCAAACAGCGATCACAAAGAAGTGAGATTCAAAGATGAACTTAATGTCAGCTGCAAGGAAAAATTCCATTAAAGTCCCAGATTTTAGGACAAACTTTTATAGTTTAAAAAGGCAGCTGAGAGAAAGGTTATCACGCCTGGGGGTGAATTACATGACCTCGTGTGAGGTGGCCTCACACAATGTACCCACAGAGGGCGACCTCACTTTACCTGGTGACCTAGCAATGATAACCTCGCAAAATATGACGGCTGAGGATGTCCTGATCACGAGATCTGAGGTTGACGAGTTCCACAACAATTTAAATAATGAGTTACTTCATGCACAAAGGCAGAACATTCCATACAGAAAACTCAGATCAAACAACAATGACCCTAAATAGATAAATAATTACTTAAAGAATATTATTGGAAAAAGGAAGGCTATAGGTAGAAGAATAAATAGTGGTGAAGATAACCTCCGAGATTATTATAAGCTATTGGCCAGTAGGTTAAGACCGAGATAAGAAAAGCACAGAGGAATAATGAACTGAAGGCAGCAAGGGAGGCCAGGTCAAACCCCAAAGGATTCTTCCAAATGTATCAAATTAAAACACGAAGAGATTGGACCACTACACTCAGATACCGGCGAGTTAACGGATAACGACGGAGAAATGAGCAATAATTTGAACAGATATTTTTCAATAGTTTTCACCACCGAAAATTTAAACATGATACTCGAGGCACCGACTATATACAGAGATATTGAATTAAATACATTGAGGGAGATAGTAGTGACTAGTAACGCTGTTAGTAAGCAAATAGACACGCTAAAGCCAAGTAAGTTACCGGGTCCTAATGAGATCTTTGGCAGACTATTAAAGGAATGTAAGGAAGAGCTTAGTATGCCCTTAGCAAAGTTGTTTAACATGTCATTAAACACGTAGTACCAGAATCCTGGAGGATAGCGAATGTAATACCGATTTTCAAGAAGGGGGATAGATAACTATCCTCTAACTACCGTCCAATCAGTCTAACATCAATTGTAGGCAAATTACTGGAAGCAATCATTTCAAACTCTATTAGTAATCACCTGGAGAAGCACAAATTGATCAATGATTCCCAACATGGCTTCACAAGTGGGCGTTCATGTCCGACTAATATATTAACATTCTTCTCAACTGGTTATTTTGAAAACATCCACAACGCGTTGTGGTTGTTTTCGACCATTGAGCCCAGCATATACATAAGCAACATAGATATAGGCGTTGACAGAAACATAAGTAAATTTGCTGATGACATTAAGACAGGGCGTGTAATTAAATCTGACGAGGACTCTGCAAAACTAGAGGTAGGCCTAAACAAATTTTTCGAATGATCCGAAAATGACATGAAATTTTATGTGGACAAATGTAAAGTGCTTGGACATGTAAGCAAAGAAACCAGACAACAGATGAACAACGTTGTTATAAGAACATAAGAATGGAGGAAACTGCAGCGGGACTATTAGCCCATACTGGGCAGTCCCGTTTACACCCAACCCCTATTGCTCATATATCCATCCAACCTATGTTTGAAGCTATTCAGCGTATTCGAGTTAATGATGATATTTGGTAACTTGTTCCACTCATCCACTACTCTATTTCGAAACCAATGTTTACCTATTTCGCGCAAAAATCTAAATTTGTCTAATTTAAAACCATTGTTACGAGTTCGCTCCTGGTTGGATAGTTTCAGTACCTTTGTGCTGTCCCCTTTGTTTAGCTCTGACTTCCACTTATACACCTCGATCATATCGCCCCTCACTCTACTTCTCTCAAGGGAGTGCAAATTAAGATGCTTTAACCTGTCTTTGTACTCAAGGTTCCTAATGCCCGGGATTAGTCTTGTCATTCTCCTCTGAATTATTTCCAAGGATTCTATATCCATTCTGTAATACGGTGACGAGAATTGAATGGCGTAATCCAAGTGGGGTCTCACAAGCGCAAGATATAGTTTTAAGATGACCTCGCTAGTCTTGTAAGTAACACTCCTTTGTGTAAACCCAAGCACTCTATTAGCCTTGTTTCGAGCAAATACACATTGTTTAATTGGCTTAAGGTTCCTACTTATCATTACTCCTAAATCTTTCTAGCAGTCGGATTTCTCAATAACATCGTTGTTCATCTCGTATCTGGTTTCCGGTTTACATTCGAAAAATTTGTTTAGACCTTCTTGTAGTTTTGCGAAGTCATCGTCAGATCTAATTACACGCCCTATTTTAGTGTCATCAGCAAATTTACTTATGTTACTGTCTACGCCAATATCTATGTCTTTTACGTATATAATAAATAATAAAGATCCGAGTACTGAGCCTTGGGGAACTAAACTAGTGACGTTGCTCCAGTGGGATTTAGTGCTGTTAATGCTCACTCGCTGTTTCCTGTCCTGTAACCACGCCCTAATCCATTTTAGAATATCTCCTTTAATGCCATGAGCATGGGGGACTCTGTCGAAGGCTTTGCTAAAGTCGAAATATACCACATCACAATTGTGCCACTCGTCCACTGATTCGAAAACATATGAAAAGAATGTTATTAGATTATTTAGACGTGAAGGCCCGCATGTGAAGCCATGTTGGGAATCATTGATCAACTTGTGCTTCTCCAGGTGATTTCGAATAGAGTTTGAAATGATTGCTTCCAGTAATTTGCCTACAATTGATGTTAAACTCAATGGTCGGTAGTTTGAGGATAGTGATCTATCTCCCTTCTTTAAAATCGGTGTAACATTCACTATCCAGGATTCTGGTACTACACCTGTTTTTAAGGACATGTTAAACAACTATGCTAAGGGCATAATCAGCTCTTCCTTACATTCCTTTAATACTCTGGCCAATATCTCATCGGGACCTGGTGACTTATTAGGCTTTAGTTTGTCTATTTGCTAACTAACATCATTACTAGTCACTACTATCTCGCTTAAATTATTTTCCTCACTATCTCTGTATAAAGTCGGTACCACAGGTATCATGTTTAAATTTTCGGTGGTGAAAACTGGTGAAAAATATTTACTCAGATTATTGCTCATTTCTCCGTCGTTGTCCGTTAGCTCGCCGGTATCTGACTGTATTGGTCCAATCTTTTTTCGTGTTTTAGTTTGATACATTTGATAGAATCCCTTGGGAATTGCCTTCGTCACCCTTGCTATCTTCAGTTCATTATTCCTCTTTGCTTTTCTTATTATGTAATAATAATAATAATAATTAACAGTTTATTGAAAGAGCTTGGCAGCCAGAAGGCTGAAAATATACAGTTACATATTTGGGGAATGGGTTTCGAATTACAAATAATATACAAGTAACACAAGTGATACAAATAAGATATATAATAACTAGATGAGGGCTTTCGACACAGTTCAATTTCATATAGCGACGAATTAGCAAGGTAGTGTTTACTGGGATTGAATACACTGGTTTATTACAAGTTATTGATAATTTTTACAATGGTTGGGACTGGGCTGTTCTTATAGCGATCAGTTCGTGCCCGTATGGGCTGGATGCGGTTGTGGTGTCGAACAGCAATTCTCGGGCTAGGGATCTCAGGTGGTAGGAGCCGGTGTCGAGGATGGTATAGAAGCTTCTTACCAAATTTGCAGATGAGGTCGTGGTGGTGGTCAGTGAGAGTCGAAAGGGTCAGTGTGTTGCGACTTCTTGATATGTGGAGTAGGAAATAATCTTGCTGCCCTCTTTGCAAGTCATTTTACGTTGTGTGGCATTTAGGGAGGAAGACCAGGTGGGGGAGGCAGAGGTGAGCTTGGGAAGTATGAATGTTGTGCAAACACTGAAGAGCTCGGGTGCAGGAACTCCGAGGGACTTGAGTCGGCGGAGGAGGTGGAGACGGAAACTGGAGGATTTGACAACTTCACTGACGTGTGGTTTCCAATTTAGTTTGTTGTCTATGGTGACGCCGAGGAGCTTCGTAGAATCTACAACCTAGAGTGTGTTCGGACCTAGAGTAATGGAAGGAGGTGGGACAATGTCGGAGGAGAGGTTGATGTGCATAACCATGGTCTTGGTATGGTTGATGGTGACATGGTTGTTGGTGGCCCAGTTTTGGAGACTGTTCAATAAATCCTGAAGGGCGGTATAGTTGGGAGCAGAATTAATGACGCTGATCCCAATGGTGGAGCCGTCGACATATTTCAAGCGAGCAGGGGTTTCTCTTAGGGCATCATTGATGACCATAAGGAAGCAGAGTGGTCCCATCTTGGTGCCTTGGGGGAGACCACAGGTGAGTGACTGAAAGGTGGAGACAGCCCCTCGGAAGCGTACAGCTTGGCGTCGGTCACTGAGAAAGTCTGTAAGCCATGGTATAAGGCTTCTCCGAAGCCCGAGGTCAATAGCTTTGTTGATGATTATATTGTGGTCGACTAGGTCGAATGCTTTAGTGAAATCAATGAAGGCGACAGCCACAGACGTTTTTCGTTTGTGTGTGTGTCCGCACAAGAATCTCGGAAACTACTCTACCGATCTGTAGTGATGATGGATGGTGTTATACGTAGTGATGATGATGGATGTTGTTATATGTAGTGATGATGGATGATGTTATATGCAGTGATCATGGGTGGTGTTATATGTAGTGATGATCTATCTATAGAAAACAAAGACGTATGTCTGTTTGTTTGTGTGTGTGATTTTGTTTTTGTGGCCGCACGAGAATCTCGAAAACTACTTTACCGATTTGTAGTGATGATGAATGGTGTTATATGTAGTGATGATGGATGATGTTATATGTAGTGATGATGGATATTGTTATATGTAGTGATGATGGGTGGTGTTATATGTAGTGATGATGGATGGTGTTATATGTAGTGATGATGGATGGTGTTAATTGTGGTGATGATGGATGATATTATATGTAGTGATGATGGGTGGTGTTATATGTAGTGATGATTAGACAATAAAATAATAACAATTTAATGCTAAAAAAATACTTTGCTGTACCGTTGTAGTGAAAAACATGGTGGAACTTATATACACCGTTCATGAACTATTGATGGAAGAAGAAGTTTTGGGGACTGAAGAGTGACAAAATGTGGAGCCTCCTGCAGGGTGGCGTCCTAACGTGGCCTAGCGAATGAGACGGCCAGAGGGCGGCGTTTCTGCAAGTTCATTATAATAATCTCGCAGGTAGACTTCACTACGATTTACTCTCCTACCTATAGCCTTCCTTTGTCCAATAATATTCTTTGAATAATTATTTATCCATTTAGGGTCATTGTTGTATGATCTTATTATTCTGTATGGTATGTTCTGCCTTTGTGCATTCAGCAACTCTTTTTTTTAAATTGTTGTGGAATTCGGCAGCCTCAGATCTCGTTATCAGGTCTCCCGGTAAGGTGAGGTCGCCCTCTGTGGGTACATTGTGAGAGGTCATCTCATGTGAGATCATGTAGTTCACCCCTAAGCGAGATACCCCTTCTTTCAGCTGCCTCTTCAAACTATCAAAGTTTGCCCTTCTGAAAACTGGGACTTTAGTGGAATTTTCCTTGCGGCTGCCCTTTAATTATAACTGGAATCTAATATCTTTGTGATCGCTGTTAGCAAGTTCGTTCCCTACCTCGACATTACTAATGAGGTTTTCTCTGTTTGACAGAACTAAATCGTGTATATTATCACCCAAGGTAGGTTCGGTTATATGTTGGCTTAGGAAACAGACCTGGATTGTTTCGAGAAAATCCTCTGATTTTCAGTTACCCGTAAGGTCAATCCAATCTATTTGTCTAAAGTTAAAGTAGCCTACTATACAGACATTGCTATGTACTGTATGGAAGCCCTGCACATTTCATCCCAAAAAAGTCGCTTATTAACTCTATCAAGATTAGGTCTATATATTACTCCTGCAATCAATTTTTTCCTTCCATCGATTAATTCTATCCAAATTGTTTCTGTATTCCGTTCTGTTTTATTACCTTATTTATGTCACACTTCAGATTATCCCTTACATAGATTGCTACTCCGCCTCCTTTCCTAATCTGCCTATCGGTATGGAATAATTTGTTACCTGCAATTTGGTATTCGACAGGTAACTCACGTGACTCTAGGTTTATCCATGTTTCAATGAATGCTATTATATCGATTTTTTCGGTACATACTACAACAACCACTGTATACTGGATTCACTACAACAGCCACTGTACACAGTGTTCACTACAACAACCACTGTATACTGTGTTCACTACAACAACCACTGTATACTGTGTTCACTACAACAATCACTGTATACTGTGTTCACTACAACAACCACTGTATACTGTGTTCACTACAACAATCACTGTATACTGTGTTCCTTAACAACCACTGTGCTGCGCTGTAACACACATTTCACTGCATGCTGTGTTCACTACAACAACCACCAGCATACTGTGTTTCACTAACAACCACTGTATACTGTGTTCACTACAACAATCACTGTATACTGTGTTCACTACAACAACCACTGTATACTGTATTCACTACAACAACCACTGTGAAATGTGTTCACAACAACCACACTATACTGTGTTCACTACAACAACCACTGTATACTGTGTTCACTACAACAACCACTGTATAATGTGTTCACAACAACCACTGTATACTGTGTTCACTACAACAACTACTGTATACTGTGTTCACTGCAACAACCACTGTACACTGTGTTCACTACAACAACCACTGTATACTGTGTTCACTACAACAATCACTGTATACTGTGTTCACTACAACAATCACTGTATACTGTGTTCACTACAACAACCACTGTATACTGTGTTCACTACAACAACCACTATATACTGTGTTCACTACAACCACTGTATACTGCGTTCACTACAACAACCACTGTATACTGTGTTCACTACAACAACCACTATATACTGTGTTCACTACAACAACCACTGTACACTGTGTTCACAACAACCACTGTACACTGTGTTCACAACAACCACTGTATACTGTGTTCACTACAACAACTACTGTATACTGTGTTCACTACAACATCCACTGTATACTGTGTTCAATACAACAACCACTGTATACTGTGTTCACTACAACAACCACTGTATACTGTGTTCACTACAACCACTGTATACTGTGTTCACTACAACAACCACTGTATACTGTGTTCACTACAACAATCACTGTATACTGTGTGTTCACTGCTTCTTCCTGTATGCTGTGTTTCACTGTAACCACTATATACTGTGTTCACTACAAGCGCCCAACCACTGCCCACATTGGTCACTACAACAACCACTGTACACTGTGTTCACAGCAACCACTGTATACTGTTCTTTCTAACTAGCTTCTGTATGCTGTGTTCACTACAGCATCCACTGTATGCCTGTTCCAATACAACTGACCACTGTATACCTGTGTTTTACTCTGTGACCCTGGCAACACTGTTCACTACAACACTGTAGCACTGTAACACACTTCCTAACAAACCACTGTATGCTGTGTTTCACTTCTGTAATCTTTATATACTGTAATTTACCTATGGCTTCACTGTATACTGTGTTCACTACAACAACCACTGTTTTCTGTGTTCTCTACAACTATTGTATACTGTGTTCACTACAACAACCACTGTATACCGTGTTCACTACAACAACTACTGTACACTCACTACAACAACCACTGTATAGTGTGTTCACTAAAACAATCACTGTATACTGTGTTCACTACAACAACGACTTTACACAGTGTTCACTACAACAACCACTATACACAGTGTTCACTACAACAACCACTGTACACTGTGTTCACTACAACAACCTCTGTATACTGTGTTCACTACAACAACCACTGTAAATTGTGTTCACTACAACAACCACTGTAAATTGTGTTCACTACAACAACCACTGCAAATTGTGTTCACTACAACAACCACTGTATACTGAGTTCACTACAACAACCACTGTATACTGTGTTCACTACAACAACCACTGTACACTGTGTTCACTACAACAACCACTGTATAATGTGTTCACAACAACCACTTTATACTGTGTTCACTACAACAACTACTGTATGCACCTGTGTTCCTACAACAGCCACTATATATGTTCACTACTACTCTTACTCTGTGTGTTCCACAACAACCTGTATACTGTGTTCACTACAACAACCACTGTGTACTGCGTTCACTACAACAACCACTGTATACTGTGTTCACTACAACAACTAGGGTATATATTTTCACTACAACAACCACTGTATACTGTGTTTACTACAACAACCACTATATACTGTGTTCACTACAACAACCGCTGTATACTGTGTTCCCTACAACAACCACTGTATACTGTGGTCACTTCAACAACCACTGTACACTGTGTTCACTACAACAACCACTGTATACTGTGTTCACTACAACAACCACTGTATACAGTGTTCACTTCAACAACCACTGTATACTGTGTTCAATACAACACCTACTGTACACTGTGTTCACTACAACAACCACTGTATACTGTGTTCACTTCAACAACCACTGTATAGTGTTCACTCCAACAACCACTGTATACTGTGTTCACTACAACAACCACTGTATGCTGTGTTTTACACTACAGCAACCACTATATGCTGTAATTTTTCTGACCACTGTATGCATGTTCACTACAAGCCACTGTATACTGTGGTTACTAGCCTCTGCTTCACTATATACTGTGTTCTACAACAACCGCTGTATACTGTGTTTCCTACAACAACCCACTGTATACTGTGGTCACTTCAACAACCACTGTATACAGTGTTCACTCCAACAACCACTGTATACTGTGTTCACTACAACAACTAGGGTATATATTTTCACTACAACAACCACTGTATACTGTGTTTACTACAACAACCACTATATACTGTGCTTACTACAACAACCACTATATACTGTGTTCACTACAACAACCGCTGTATACTGTGTTCCCTACAACAACCACTGTATACTGTGGTCACTTCAACAACCACTGTATACTGTGTTCACTCCAACAATCACTGTATACTGTGTTCACTACAACAACCACTGTATACAGTGTTCACTACAACAACCACTGTACACTGTGTTCACTACAACAACCACTGTATACTGTGTTCACTACAGCAACCACTGTATACTGTGTTCACTACAACAACCACGGTATACCGTGTTTACTACAACAACCACTGTATACTGTGTTCACTACAACAACCACTGTATACAGTGTTTACTACAACAACCACTGTACACTGTGTTCACTACAGCAACCACTGTATACTGTGTTCACTACAACAACCACTGTATACTGTGTTTACTACAACAACCACTGTATACTGTGTTCACTACAACCACTGTATACTGTGTTCACTACAACAACCACTGTATACTGTGTTCACTACAACAATCACTGTATACTGTGTTCACTACAACAACCACTGTATACTGTGTTCACTACAACAACCACTATATACTGTGTTCACTACAACCACTGTATACTGCGTTCACTACAACAACCACTGTATACTGTGTTCACTACAACAACCACTATATACTGTGTTCACTACAACAACCACTGTACACTGTGTTCACAACAACCACTGTACACTGTGTTCACAACAACCACTGTATACTGTGTTCACTACAACAACTACTGTATACTGTGTTCACTACAACATCCACTGTATACTGTGTTCAATACAGCCACTGTATGCTGTATTCAATACAACCAACCACTGTATGCTGTGTTCACTACAGCCACTGTATGCTGTGTTTCACTACAACCACTGTATACTGTAATTTCACCTACATGTACCATGCCTGTGTTCACTACAACCACTGTATACTGCGTTCACTACAACAACCACTGTATACTGTGTTCACTACAACAACCACTATATACTGTGTTCACTACAACAACCACTGTACACTGTGTTCACAACAACCACTGTACACTGTGTTCACAACAACCACTGTATACTGTGTTCACTACAACAACTACTGTATACTGTGTTCACTACAGCATCCACTGTATACTGTGTTCAATACAACAACCACTGTATACTGTGTTCACTACAACAACCACTGTATACTGTGTTCACTACAACCACTGTATACTGTGTTCACTACAACAACCACTGTATACTGTGTTCACTACAACAATCACTGTATACTGTGTTCACTACAACAACCACTGTATACTGTGTTCACTACAACAACCACTGTATACTGTGTTCTCTACAACTATTGTATACTGTGTTCACTACAACAACCACTGTATACCGTGTTCACTACAACAACTACTGTACACTGTGTTCACTACAACAACCACTGTATAGTGTGTTCACTAAAACAATCACTGTATACTGTGTTCACTACAACAACGACTTTACACAGTGTTCACTACAACAACCACTATACACAGTGTTCACTACAACAACCACTGTACACTGTGTTCACTCCAACAACCTCTGTATACTGTGTTCACTACAACAACCACTGTAAATTGTGTTCACTACAACAACCACTGTAAATTGTGTTCACTACAACAACCACTGGAAATTGTGTTCACTACAACAACCACTGTATACTGAGTTCACTACAACAACCACTGTATACTGTGTTCACTACAACAACCACTGTATACTGTTTTCACTACAACAATCACTGTATACTGTGTTCACTACAACAACCACTGTACACTGTGTTCACTACAACAACCACTGTATAATGTGTTCACAACAACCACTTTATACTGTGTTCACTACAACAACTACTGTATACTGTGTTCACTACAACAGCCACTGTATACTGTGTTCACTACAACAACCACTGTATAATGTGTTCACAACAACCACTGTATACTGTGTTCACTACAACAACCACTGTGTACTGCGTTCACTACAACAACCACTGTATACTGTGTTCACTACAACAACTAGGGTATATATTTTCACTACAACAACCACTGTATACTGTGTTTACTACAACAACCACTATATACTGTGTTCACTACAACAACCGCTGTATACTGTGTTCCCTACAACAACCACTGTATACTGTGGTCACTTCAACAACCACTGTACACTGTGTTCACTACAACAACCACTGTATACTGTGTTCACTACAACAACCACTGTATACAGTGTTCACTTCAACAACCACTGTATACTGTGTTCAATACAACACCTACTGTACACTGTGTTCACTACAACAACCACTGTATACTGTGTTCACTTCAACAACCACTGTATACAGTGTTCACTCCAACAACCACTGTATACTGTGTTCACTACAACAACTAGGGTATATATTTT